>NC_056744.1:1173599472-1173706972 GCF_019279795.1 Protopterus annectens | reverse complement strand
TTTCTGCAACTTACATGTTCAGAAACTAGTTGTGAGGTAACAAAATGGACCTGCTTGACTTGTCTACTATCACGTCGGACTTCCCCAGAATGTTGCATTGCTATCAGAAATCGACTGGATGAGATTACTCACTGCCACGCTCTCAGAGCTTCTCAACACAAGGGGTTAAGATCTAGTCCCTCCTTGTGGATGTACCATACCACTGAAATATTTCCATAAGGGAGAGAATCTTGAAAGGCCTGCAATGCCAAGAGCACTGTTCTCATTTCCAGGACATTAATATGCATGTTGGCCTCTTCGGGAGACCGAGTGCCTTGGAAGGTCTTTCCCAAGAAGTGCGCCCCCCCCCCCCACCCTGTCTGAGAAGCAGTCATGGTCACTATGGCTTTGGGGTGGGAAGAATGAAAGGACGGCCTTGTAATATCTGATCTGAATGCATCCACCATAACAGGTACTTTTTGCATGCCTGAGTTATTTTGTTCTGGGTGGACACAGGTTGATGTTAAATGGACCACTGACTTGCTAGGGTCCACTGAAGAATTCTCATATGATATCTTGCTAAAAGTACCAGAACTACTGCAGCTGACATTGACCCCAAGGCTTGTAGAATCAATTCAGCTGATAGAGAAGAATTATGAGTTATCTTTCTGACTTGAAATTGAATAGCTTGAACTTTTGGTAAAGGCAAGAGAGGCTTTTACTTGCACTGTATTGAACAAGCCCCCTGTGAACTCTAGTTTCTGAGCTGATTCTAGCTGATATTTGTTGCAATTGATGGCAATCCCTAGAAGGGAGATAATTTGGAGAACACAGTCTCAAGCTTTTATCAGAAGATGCATGGTCGTATCAGTTATGAGCCAGTCCAGATAGGGAAACACCTGGAATCCCTGCAGTCTCAAGTCAGTTACTACTTCTGCAATGCACTTGCTGAACACCTTGAGAGCTGTGGTGAGGCCAAAGGGTAGTGCTCTGAACTAGTAATGACTAGAGCCCAGCCGGAAGTGGAGATACTTTCTGGATTGCCTGTTCATTTTTATAATGATATCATGCATCCTGAAGATCTACTGGGCATACCCAGTTGTCCTTGCTGAGATCTAAAATTGGTCTCCAGTCCCATTTTCTTTGTCACTAGAAAGATTCTTAAGTTCTGGATTCTTTCTGGTCTCGGGAACCTCTTGGACGACTCTCCTTTTCAGAGCTGCTGTTTTCCTCTGACAGGGTGGAACATCAGGAATTTTGTTTACTGTTAGGGTAAAGGGAAGTATATAACCTCTGGAAATGATCCTCTGCATCTATTATTTTTTGTAATGTCTGTTAGACTTCAGATCAGACTTCTTTTAGACATTTTTCGAGAGGGCTCTATTGTCGGATCAAAGGATGACGTAGATGATTCAGATGGATCTGATGGCCTTTTCCTGTGCGCTTTCTTGCCTTGTTTAGGGAGCTGAGCCCCAGACAGCAACTCCGAAAAGATCGCAGGGAATATAACTTTCAGACTTATTTTTGTCATCTACAATCACTCAAGGGTTAAATGACTTGCAGATATCACAGTCAACTGTTAAATGATCAGGTCCTAAGTAATAAATGCACAAATCATGTGAATCTGACAAGGGAAGTTTATGCCTACATTGCTTACATTTTTTAAAGCCTGAAAGCTTTACAGCCATTTTACACTGTAAATCTATCTAAAAGATAGAAAAGGGATTTTCTTTTAGAAAGTATGAAAGGGAAGGGGAAAGAAATAAATACAAACAATGGTATTAAGAAATACACAATCATTGTATGTAGGGAGGATGTAGGTTTACAGGTGTGTACTAGGCTAATGGCCCTGGGGCCTTTACAAACCTAGCCCATAGGATTACCCTGGCATCGTGCCACCCAACCTTAGTTCCTAGTGCTTCTGTCGAGTAAAGCCACTGGAGTGATCCCAGGGGTGAATTTTCTATTTCCAATTCACTCATCAATATTTCTCTTGAAGAGGGCCAGTGAAGTGCTCTGCTTGACATGTATGGGAAGACTATTCCACAGCATGGGCAGTCTCTGGGTTATGAACCTATCCCACCAGCATGTTCTGTTGATTGTGGTAATGAGGTTGAGATCTCTGGAAAGTGTGTTGCGGAGGTATTGGGATTTTTTTAGATGTAGCATTTCTGGGTCAGATACGGCTTTGTAAGTCAAGCAGAGATTGCCTCTAAGTAGGCAATATGAGACAGAGAATAGCTGGAGTTTTTTTAGTATGTCCATATAGGACAAATGTTTAAGGCCTAGGATCCTCTTTGTGAGGTACTTTTCCAGCCTCTCCAGTTGTTGCAGGTGTTTAGTGAGGTACATGCCAAATGGGGCATTGTACTCAATGATTGGCCTAATGAGGGAAGAGTAGAGGGAAACTATGACCTCTTTTTTCCTGGATGCAAAACCCTTAGTAATGAGCTGTGCCACATATATATAGTATACTATGAAAATATCTAAAGTCATAATAAAATACGCTTAGCTGTGTGATTCATATGTGCGATGTTATGATTTAATAATGAGGTCAAACAGCCAAACTGCATGTAGCGAAATGATCGCATTTGCACTTTCGACATTATTTTTGCAGTTCACTACTGCAAATCACACAACAGTGTGCCCCCACATCTCCTGAAAATTATATATTCCAACTCCGAGATCGCACTACAGTGGGGAAAAGGGTAATTTCCTGATACTCACTGTATCGAGATCTGTAAGCATAATGTCAATCACCTATGTGCAAATCCACAGTGGCATTCTCTACATTGAACACACAGTACTGCAGGTTGGCGATACATGACTCAACTAAATGTTCGAAATTACCGTTTTCGCTAAACGTGCATTCACTTTAACAGTAAACCATATATATATATATATATATATATATATATATATATATATATATATATATATATGTATATATCACACACACACGCGCGCATATATAATATATATGTATAAAAAATAGAGATAGCAAAGAACTGTAGAGAAGCAATTAAACAGTTCACTAAACTAACTTCAACAACGCTCAACAGTTCACAGTGACCATGTTTTTAGGCAAAAAGCGGTAAACAAAATCAGAGGTATGTTAGGGGATAGAGCATTATGGGTAAAGGAGGAGTTTGAGAGTTTTAGTGACCACGAGCTGTATTAAAAAAAAAAAAAAAACGGATGAGTCAGATCAGAACCCATCTGTTAAGGGATGAACTAAAATTGACAATCAGATCCATATTTATGGGGACAAGATAAGATGAAGTGTTTAGGAGTATGGATTTAAAATGCTTCTACTATGGCAACTAAAAGTAAGGGGAAAGACACTAAACAAAAGACGATATAAAAACTGAAAAACTGGAAATGAGAAGTTATGTACCTACCATAACGTTCCATGTTAGTTGCCTTCTCTCGCCTTCTTTCTTGCTGGATGGGTTCAGAGCCGATCCTCGGCTCCGACTCGGCCACTTACTAAAGCTTGAGAGCTAATTTTACCGGCTCGAGGCAACCCTATATCCCATGATGCAAGGCGATAACTACCCAGATCTCGTTTGGTAGCTAAGGAAAAATTATGCAATATATTCCTCCAACTGGAGAGGAGGAGGAAGAGGTAATAATCCCTCGAAAAAGACCAACCTGATCTAGTGACACTAGTAAGCTAATTAGCTGGAAAAATTGGATCAGGACTCTTCAAGGAAGAGGAACAATCTTCTCGGTCTGACCAGGCTAAGGGGATGGTGGGCGGGATGCAAGAAAGAAGGTGAGAGAAGACAACTAACATGGAACGTTATGGTAGGTACATAACTTCTCAATGTTAAGTTGTCAATCTCACCTTCATTCTTGCTGGATGGGACTATGTCCCTAGCACCTTTATCCTGGGTGGCTCAATGGAACAGACTCTTGAGAACGGTGGAACCAAAATTTGCTCTGTTCCTGGAGGCCAAGTCTAATTTGTAATGCGAAACAAAGGTATGAGGAGAGGCCCATGTGGCTGCTGCACAAATAGTGTCTACTGGAAGTCTAGCCTGAAAAGCTGTAGATGTAGCTAGTGCTCTGGTTGAATGGGCTTTTGGCCTAGAAGTCAACTCTTTACCTCTGAGTTGATAAATGCATGTAATCACAGAAGACAGCCACCTAGATAGGGTTACATTGGATACCAGAAGGCCTTTCCTGTTCTCTGCATACGATAAAAACAGTTGATCAGATTTCCTAAATTGTTTGGTTCTGTCCAGATAATATCTGAGTTGGCGGTGAACATCGAGATAATGTAGTTTTTGCTCTGCTCTATTAGAATAATTTGGGAAAAAAACTGGAAGATCAATAGATTGATTTAAGTTCATCTGTGATGCCACTTTGGGTAAGAAAGACGGATTAGTCCTTAGAGAAACTCTGTCTTTGTGGAAGATTAAGTAGGGAGGATGAATGCAGAGGGCATGAAGCTCAGATACTCTCCTGGCAGAAGTAATCGCGACCAGAAAGAGTGTCTTCCAAGAAAGAAATTTCAATGAACAGGTAGCCGCAGGTTCAAAGGGGGGAAGAATCAAGGATGTTAAGATTAAATTTAGATCCCACTGTGGTGGAGGGTCTCTAATCGGAGGTTTAAGTAAAAATATACCTCTAAGGAATGCCTTGCAAAGTTTATGTGACATGATGTTGTGGTCCAACAAGCCGATAAGAAAATTTGAAATGGCTGCCAACTGAACTTTTACTGTGGAGGAAGAAGATCCAGAGTGAAATATTTCGGCTAGGAAGTCTAAGACCGAATGAATCGGAGCAGTAAAGGGATCTATGTTCCTAGCTTTTGCCCAGAAGGAGAAACGTTGCCATTTACTAGTGTAAATCCTTCTGGTGGAAGATTTAAGGGAAGCTACTATGATATTCCGGACTGGATTAGAAATCATAGGAAGCCTGGCTAGGGACGGAAGTGGAGCAACCAAGCAGTGAGGTTGAGAGAAGGTATGGATTGGTGCAGCTGCCCCGACTGGTGGGTCAGAAGATCTGGAACCGGGTCCAGATGCCATGGCTGTACCAAAAGATAATGATGCAGGAACGGAAACCATATCTGTCGAGGCCAATAAGGGGCAATGAGAATCATCTTGGCTCTCAAGGCGGTTGCTTTCTGAATTACTTGTGGTATTGGAGGAAAGGGAGGAAAGGCATAGAGAAGTCCCCGGGGCCAATCTTGGATTACAGCGTCTCTGGGGGGATGGCCTGGAAGGGGGAAGAGGGAGAAGAAGTCGGGGCATTTGCTGTTTTGAGGCGTAGCAAAAAGATCGCAGCAAGGAAGCCCCACTTCTGAAAAATCTCTTCCGTCACAGATTGTTTGAGAGACCACTCGTGAGGCATGAGAATAGCTCTGCTCAACCTGTCTGCTATGATGTTGGACTTCCCGGGGATATGCGTTGCTATCAGAAACCGCTGAGAAGAGATTGCCCACTGCCAAACTCTGAGTGCCTCTCAACACAGGGGATAGGACTTGGTTCCACCCTGCTTGTTGATATACCACACTACGGACATATTGTCCGTTTGGACTGCAATAGTCCCCAGGGGAAGAGAGTCGTGGAGGGCTTGCAATGTTAAAAGCACTGCTCTCATCTCCAGGACATTTATATGCAGGTGGCATTCGAAAGGTTGCCAAGTGCCATGGACCATCCTGCCCTGATAATGCCCCCCCCACCCGATCAGGGAGGCGTCCGATGTAACCGTGGCGACCGGGGCGGGAGGAAAAAAGGGTCTGCCCTGATGGACTTGAGGGGACAATATCCACCAGGTCAGATGCCTTTTGCAAATTGGAGTTATCATGATCCTGACACTCATTGGAAGTTGTTGAAAGGACCATTGGGCGAACAGCATCCACTGTAGGAGACGCGGGCAAGGGGAAGAAGTGTTATGGCGGCCGCCATAAGACGTAATACTTTCAGGGCAAACCTGGCCTGAATTTTGTCGCTCTGGAGAATCACTGGATGTGGTTTTGAATATCCAAGATCCTTTGGTCTGTTAACTTTGCTGAAAGTTGTACGGTGTCCAAATTGGCGCCTATAAAGGTAATAGATTGACAAGGCGACAAGGCAGATTTTTCGAAATTTATAGAGATCCCTAGCCCTCTGCAAATGTGAATGGTGTAATCTCTGGCTTGGAGAAGTTGATGCCTGGTGGTGGCAGTGAGGAGCCAGTCGTCTAGATATGGAAACACCTGGAATCCTTAAAGTCTCAGGTGAGCCGTAACCGCTGCCATACATTTGGTGAACACTCTGGGGGCTGTAGTGAGTCCAAATGGCAGGGCTCTGAATTGGAAGTGACTGGACCCCAGCCGAAAGCGGAGAAACCTTCTGGAGCGCTTGTGAATTTTGATGTGATAGCACGCATCCTGAAGGTCCACCGAGCACATCCAATTGTCCTTGCCCAGAAAGGGTAGAATGGACTGAAGCGTGACCATCTGGAATCTTGTTTTCTTTACAAACTTGTTTAGTTTGCTGAGATCTAATATTGGTCTCCAGTCCCCTGTCTTTTTTGGTACTAAAAAGAACCTTGTGTAGATTCCGGATCCTATTTGGTCTGCTGGGACTGGCTGGATGGCTCTTTTTGCTAGCAGTTTTGATATTTCTGGTACTGCTAGTTCCCTTAGACCGGGTGGAACGTCTGGAAGGGTTCCCTTTTGCTGAATTGGGGTTTGGATAAAGGGAATTTTGTAACCCTCGGATATGATCGACTGTACCCATTTGTCTTGAGAAAGGGAAAGCCAGGTTTTTGGGTACAGCGATAATCTTCCCCTGACTGCCTCTGAAGGTGGACAATCAGGCAACACCTCAGGGATGCTGGAAGGGTTTGTCAGAGAGAGGCTCCCTGCTACCCTGATTCTGCGGACCCCCTCTGCCCCTAGGGCGGCGTCTGTTACTGTTACCCCCTCTGCCTCTGGAGGTAAACTGACCTCGTGCGTCAGGCGTGACTCCTTGAGATTTGCGAAACCACATTTTCCCTCCCTTCTGACCTTTTGGGTAAGGTCTTGAAGGGGTGGAGAAATGGACTCCTACGGGAGAAAGAGTCTTGCCATCTTGTTCGCATCTAGTCAAGGTGTCTTTCACTTGAGGTCCGAACAAAGTCGAACCATCAAAAGGAGAGTTTGTGAAGGACGCCTTGAAGGGGTCTGCAAAATTACAAAGCCGCATCCAGGAGGGACGCCTTAAAGCCACTCCTGTGCCTGCGGCCCTACTCGCTCCATCGGCTGCATATGAAATGAGCCGCATGGAGGAGTTAACAATAGAGTTTAGGGTTCCTAGCTGTGAGTTAATCTTATCCTGGGACCCAGCAGCTGACGGATCCTGTAAAACTTCTCCCAACTCTTTAAGAACATCTCTTTGAAGGCGGGTGAAGTGACAAGTAGTTCAGCGACCGCATGGCAAAGGTCGCTAAAGAAAATATCCACTTGCCGTACCTATCCATAGTCCTGGAATCCTTGTTAGGAGGATGGACAGGTACTGAAGGATCAGCTAGTTCCTTCTTGGTGGCTGCAGCCACCACCATGGCATCAACCGGTACACCTTTTGTCAAAAATTGCCTATCAGGTGGGGCCGTGATGAATTTAGAAGGCCTCCGAGGAGTGGGTTCCACCGAATCCGGGGCCATCCACACCTTGTGAGCCACCACGTCCATAAGAGGGTCAAAAGGCGGAGACACCCAGGAGGTGGAGGGTCGAGAACCGAACGCCTCCAGGTATACAGACTCGTCTTCGGAAGGATTAAGGGAAGGCCAGTTCCCCCTCTGCTTAAGGAGTTCAAGGATGTCTGAGAAAGAGACATCCTCAGAGGGGGAACTTGGGGACCCCTCCGACTCATCCAAGTCAGGATCGGATATAATAGACTCGGGGGAGTCTAGATGTTTCCTCTTACATGTCCTCTTATGCGGAGGCTCACCTGACGGGTCAGGAGAAGCCTCGGAAGAGGAAGATATTCCCAGTGGGGAAACCTGCGGCGTTGGATCTCTGGGTCCGGGAGCAAGAGAGTGGGAAGAGACGTCAGCAGGCACTGTAGTGGGAGGAGCTGATGGAACTGACTGTTGACTACACCCTGGGGCTAGTACACTCCTCATCACCTCGAAGGCTCCCCCCATCAGAGGCGCCAGAAGGCTCCCGCTCCGAAGAGATAGAAACCCCAGGCCGCACCGACAGGGACGGCTCCGAGGCTGATGTCGGGGCTGAGCTCACCAGCGCCGAAGATCCGAGAGGGAGAACGGGGTCGGATAAGGGTCCGATGCCACTCGCCCCCTTGGAGCAGACGAGAGAGACCAGACACCCGGATCCCTCCAATGAAGGCATCAAGGAGGAGATCGGAGCAGAGGACGACGGAGCCGAAGGGGGAGGTATCAGCTCCGAAGCCACAACAGTCACGGCTCTGAGGAGCTCCGGCTCTGAGCTCTGTAGGAGAGTCGAAGGAGGAATGTTAGGTGGATGTGTAATAGCTACCGTCTGATGAGACAGGCTATGGAGCATTTGGGCCAATGCCTGAGACTTTAATAGCCTACTCACCACTCTCTCAAGGTCATGGTCAGACAGCCTGGACGACCAAGAAGACCAGCTCCGATGGCTCTGCTCCGAGAGCAGGGGTGATCTCGGAGCTGAATGTATAGACTCCAACGAAGGGGATCTTGATCTCTTTCTGGTGGTGGGTGGAGCCGAAGGAGCCAAGGATACGTCGGCTCCAGTCGGAGCCGACAGTGAGTGCATAGATTTAGCGGTATCAGCGCCGGGTGGAGCAGATACTGAAAGCTGTGACACAGAAGGATCGGCTCCGGCCGGAGCCGATCTCATCACAGAAGGCGAACCAGTAGCCGATGGCTTAGGGCTTGGAGCCGAAGGCTTTACTGGTTTTGAGGGCTTCCTCGGAGCAGACTTAGTCGGGGAGCTCTCAGGCTTTAATAAGCCCCTTAGTATTAGTTTATTTCTGCGCTCCTGCAGGACTCTTGGGCTGAAGGCATGGCAGACAGAACAAGAGTCCCGCAGGTGCAGAGGTCCCAGGCAGTAAACACAAGAAGTGTGACCGTCTGACAGAGACATTTTCTGACAGCACGAGTCATACTTCTTGAAGCCTGAGACCTTTGTGTCCTTCGACATAACTGTGTCGAGGGAGCACTAAGTACCAAAAACACACACACAATAAACACCCAATCCAAATAAAAAAATAAAACAGGGATACAAACACACCCAAACACCACACAGAATCCCTGACAAAAAATTAGGAAAGTGGGAGGCTTAAGGCCTAACTTAGGGGAAGGGATAAATAACTGGAAAAGGGGAACCACTAACGGGAGATAGGGTTAAAAATCTAACCGTTAAGAGTTAAAACAATAACAGTAGTGGACTAAAAGGGAGTGACTAAAAGTCTGAAAATTTGAAAACTTACCAGGAGCCGGTGAAAATGAACCTCGCAAGTGAAAGCGGCAAACGAGATCTGTGAAGTTATCGCCTTGCATCATGGGATATAGGGTTGCCTCGAGCCGGTAAAATTAGCTCTTTAGTAAGTGGCAGAGTCGGAGCAGAGGATCGGCTCCGAACCCATCCAGCAAGAATGAAGGCGATACTGACAACTTAACATCCTTTGTTTATTGGTATGGATAGTAAAATACAAGCAGTGAAAATGGTCTTTGCCCCTTTAGTTTTACAAATGGGTCAGACTTTTTTTTTTTTTCATCAAATCAGAATAAAAGTTGCGGAAAAAGAGTTGAAGAAACTTTTCTGAAAGGGAAAGCAGGCAAAACTTAGGTGGAATAAGTTGATCACCTCAGTAGAGCAAGGTGGTTTAGGATTAGCTGATTTGAAGGGATATTTTAGAACTGCACAGTTAAGGCTCACATACTTAATGCAAGCAGAAGGTTATAATTCAAAGTGGAAAGGGATAATGATTAAGCGGTGGGAGGAGTTCAAGAAATAAGTAGAGAGTGGGATTTTAGATGCAGATCCTTAAAGAAAATAACCGGAGTATATTACACATTCTTAGAATACGTTCTACAATTTCACAAATGTAGCCGACACATAAATGGAGAAAGGAGATTTTGCCAATAGGGATGACTACAAGTAGGATTACAGAAAATAGACAAGAGTGGACTGGAATTTTGGAAAGAGAGAGACTGTTGCATACTTTAGCCATATAAATGTCCTCCCATTGTTCCCTTGTAAATTGTTTTTTTCAAAGTCTAGGTTCAGGATTTCTGTTTGGAAGTCTTTGCATAGGTATTTTTATACCCCAAGCAGACACAAAAAATGTTTTCTCAGGTAGACAAACGTGGGCTGTGTGATGGGAAGGAAGAAGTGACCTGGAACATGTTTTGGGGAGTGTAATGGAATGGCATATTTGAACAAATTCCCACAGAGTACTTGAACAGAAATACTGGGGGAAGCAAATGGCTGTAAAGAAGGAAATGATTTGTTGAGTTGGAACACAGGATCTAAATTGGCTAAACACAGTAAGGCCTTATTACGTTTAATTCTGCTGGCTGCCAAAAAAATAATTACAAGAAAATGGCAATCAAAATCTAAACCAACTTTACTCGGAATAGGGAATAATAACAGATAAAAGAAATGGAAGAGGGATCTTTGAACTAGGAAAGGATCAATTTACACATAAATAAATCTGTAAAAACTTAATGAAAACTCCAGCCAAGCTAGAACTTCCAATGAGTGACCTCCCAAACCTCCTGTAACAGAGGCACATGGGATATATGCAAATGACCCTCATGAACATCAGGTGTTTCAGCTATATGGTGATTCTGATTGCCCATGACTTTTACATTTGAAGTCGTTTTAATGGACAATTTCAGGCCAATGTCAGCTCTAATGGCTAGACCAGTTTAATTTTCTGGCATATTCGGCAAAACAGGATGGGATATATTGCTTAGCCTGCGTGTTATTTCCAACACCAGCACAGACAGAACTGGCAAGGTTATTCATTGAGCAACCATTATTGTAAATGGAAGTATGCTAAAGCTGATATTCAGCGACACTTGGAATTAGAATACACAAGAAATCTGAGGCAAAATTACATGCTTTCAGAATCACAAGTGACAATCAAAATCAAAGAGTGGACTTTGCAATTTCAAATGTTACACAGATGCAGGTGGCCAAAAACAGAGCTGTACTAACTTCTATTATAGAAAGTGTCTGGAGTACTGTGGAAGGCAATGGATAGCACTTTGTGGGCATAGAGATAACTGCACATCTGACTGTGCTACCAAAGGAAACTTCAGATCTCTAGTTCATTTCCAAAATGACGCTGGTGACAGAGACTCATATCCCCACTTGCAGACATGCCAAAAGAATGCAACATAAATTTCAAAAACAATGCAAAATGAATTGCTAAAGTGTATTAAAGAATATATTCAATAACAGATAATAAAGGATATTAAATACAAGCCTCTTGGACCCTTTTATTCCATCTAAGCAGATGAAATTGTAGATAGAAGCAACTGGGAACAACTTGGAGTTGTATTACGATATGTGAAGAATGGCCATCCTACAGAGAGATTCTGGTCAAAGATTCACAGGCAAACTCTATAAGAGGAGATCTGCAATAAGTTGGTTGCATGCCTAACAAAGTTAACGTTGAACCTTAAGCACTGCAGAGCTCAAGTGTACAATGGTGCTGGAAACATGGCTGGAGCACAGAAAGGCTGTACAGCTTTGTTTCAAGGAAAAGTTCCACATGCTATTTTTTTCCATTGTGCTAGTCACCAGCTGAATCTTGTACTTTCAAAGGCTTGCCATGTTCCAGAAGTACGAATAATGTTAAATGTAGTGAAGGAAGTTTGTTTGTTTTTCAAGTACTCACCAAAAAGGCCAAGATGTCTAGAGGATTCAGTGCAGTACATGAATCTACAGTGAAAGGCAAGCGGCCAAAATCCAGTAGAAAAACAAAAGCTTAAAATGCTTTCCGAGACCAGATGGGTGGAGAGACATACAGCCTTTGATGACTTCCATCATATCTATGAAGCACTCGTACTGTTTAGACAATAGTATTAGTAACAGAGGACCACACTGGCAGGGAAAAACTGACACATGCCAGTGGACTTTACAGTTCAGTTACTATGTCATGCTTTGCCATTTCTTTTCAGTCAGCAAGGCTCTTGTTTGGCTTAACTAACCCCCTTAGCAAACTTTTGCAAGGATCTTCTCAAGACATACTGTATGCATATGAGCATGCGCACCATGAGCTTGATGAGCTGCGGGCTATTCATGCAAACATTGAGCATGAGTTTAAAAATATCTTCAGAGACACATCAGAAATGGGGAGCTCCTGCAATAAGGCTGAATTACCCCTTCCACATTTCTATAACAAACTGTGAGGAAAAATGTTGATGGACAGGACTTCAGAAGTGTACTGGAGAAGAGCTATTTTATTCCCTTTCTGGATCCCTTTATTCATGAACTTTCCAGCCGATTCATTGCAATGGCATCAACAGCTATTCAAGGATTCACTTATTCCATCAAACCTGAACAGCTTAACATGAGATCGAGAGAGAGAGAGAATTCACTTAAGACTTTTTTTGACTTGCCTTCACTGACAACATTCCACCAAGAGCTCAGACTGTAGAAATGGACATGGGAAGTTTTATCAACCAATTCTGCACTGCCAAATGACTTGAAGCAGACATATTCAAAAATAAATGTCAACATGTTCCCAAACATTTCATTCCTATTAAATTTCCTCTTGCTCACCCCAGTCACAACTGATGGACATGAGAGGGCTAATTCAGCCTTAAAACTGATAAAGTCTAAACTTTGGTACCATGGGACAAGAACGCCTTAACAGTCTAGTGTTGCTGTTCATGCATAGAGACATCCCAATAGAGTATTCTTTAGTAATTGATTTATTTGCAGAAAGTCACCCAAGAAGAATGCTACTTACTAAGCCACTTAATTAAAAACTGAACACTAGCATGACTGAAAGTTTGTGACATGTACTACATTAAACCATGGGAAAATAGAAAACATTGCTATTACACTCACAAAACAAAGATTTGGTAAACAGAATGACTTGCTCTCCACTCATGTATAATTTTCTACGTATCTTTTGATGCTCTAACACATGGACTCTATCACGGAAAGCAATGTGCTATTTTATGCTGTTTGCATCAGTCATACCAGCTGAGGATACCTACATGAGAGGCTGTGTTGTACAATGGAGATTTACACTCATTCCATGGATGGTAACAAGGAATAAATGCCATGGCTGCAGCATTTACAAAAGGGGGATTTCCTGCCCTCCGTGTAAATATAGTTCATCATCTAGAGAAATGTGTGTACAGGGAGAAAACCATTGAATTACAGTATTTTGGCTTCTTGAACAGACAAGAATTTTTGGAAAATATCAAGGTTTATAAAATTGCTAAATGACTAACTTTGGACAATGACTTCAGGAGGACGACAAACAAAATCCCAATATTAGAATTGATGAAGTCTTGAAAACATTCCTGTCATTACCCCAAGGACCTGTTGCTAAAAATGAGAAATACATAATAATTCTGGGTGATTAAATGTTACAGAAAATGACCTTTGATTGTCCAGGCCCTGTACTAGGTTGTGTTGACTCAATGAGGGCTAAAGTGCAAATGATACTTTAGGGTATGTAGACTTGCTGAAGACCCTAGTCAAATAGCCTTCTACTTACTCGTTCACTGAATATTGCAATATCAAAGATGTGTTTTAACTACTGTATATAACACAACTGTGCTGCTGATACTGTTACTGTTTAACCATACTGTACTAAATGAAGCTGTTCTGAGCAATACTTGTTTGTGCCTAAGAAACTTTTTTTCTTGGTCTAAGCCCTACTGTCTTAAAAAATCTGCCCTACTATGATAAAAAAGCTGTTGTTGGTTTATGCCCTACTATGATATACAAGCTGTTCTTGGTTTATGCCCTACTGTGAAACAAAAGCTGTTTTATTTTATACCAAGCAGTTGTTTGACTCTAGCTGCATTGTGGAAACAGGAACTGTTATAAGCATAGTTGTACAATATTTAAAATAACTGTGTTACAAAAGATCTATGGTAACCAAGTCCCTCAGTACTAACTTGAAGCTGTTGTATTTATAGTTTTTCTAAGCTGCTTACTGCCTATAGCTGTTTATTGCCTCTAACTGTATTGTGGAAACAGGAACTGTCTCTCTAACCTCCCCCTTCTCTCTCCCCTAACTCTTCCCCCTCCTGGTCTCTCCCCTAACTCCTTCTTGGTCAATGTTCCTCAGCTTTACTACTACTTCCCCCTATGAGTTCTAACAGTCTTACAGTGTCTCCTCTCAACCTTCTCTATACAACTCCTTCTCCTCTGCACTACCCTATTTTAGCTAATAAGGTTCTCACGTACCTAGTCCTCAACCATTATCTCTTCCTTTATTTTACAGGTACCTGGCCTTGCCTCATAGACGCAAAGCCATTTACCAATCCTGGATGTCCACACACTCCCTCTCTGAACTCTGCTCATCAGTGGATACCTCCCCAGCAAGAGTTACCCCTAAGAACAGTGTATGTGTGAATTCAAATGTTTTTAAAACCTGTCTTTTAGCCATATTTCTGCCTGCTATTGAAGAGGCTCCTGGTCAGCTACAACCCGTCGTGGTGCACCCCCCACCATCTCAAGCGACCAGCCTATCTTTGCTACTTGCCTACCAAACTAGCTCCAACTCTGCAAGCTCCATTGCCTGTAAATCCCCCCAGTTGCCTATTTCTTCTCATTCCCCTCCACTGCGGCCCCCACCTTCACCTGTTTGCTGATTCTCACTTACTCTACCTTCCTTTCACTCTGGATACACAGACTTCCTACTGCATAACCCTCTGCTCTTTCTCCCCTTAACCTCCTCCTATAATCCTCCACTCGCACCTCCCTGGCTCATCTCCATGCTCTGAGGTCACTCTGTCCTTCCTCCATAGACTTGGGCTCAAATCATAGCAAAGGTACTATCAGCATAGTTGCCCCTTCGTACCTGAGTCAACCTCATTACAAGACCAGTGATACCAGACCTTTTGGCTCTTTTACTTTAGGTCACACCTTATACTACTAGGTTTAGAATACAAATCTGTGAAGCAGCTTGAAAGTGACAACAGCAATCATTTCGCAATCCCTAAGCTTAAAACCTATGTAGTGTTTTTTTAACTACAGCTGTCCCCCTCCAACTTCTCTAAGCACTCTCCTTGATTGGATTTTCTTACTTGCTTCTCTTGGACGATGCAGACCCGCTCCGCTCCCTACCCCCATTCCCACCCATCCCCATATCAATTACTCTTATAATCACAAACCATGCCCACAACCACTCCTACACCTCAATTACCCAATCAAATAAAACCCAACATCCCCACTATGACATACTAAACTACACCCAACACAATACCTTCCCAAACCACCATTACTGGCACTCATACCCACAACAATATAAAATGCCCTCATGCATGTACTCCACCATGCTACAACCACTATGTCTCACATTTTCCCTCTCCTCTCTCTTCCTCCTATCTATACTCTCCTCATACCAAACGAACCTCCACTTTACCCCCCCACCACCATGGCAAACTGACTCCACTACCAACCTGATTAAAGCTGAACATTCTCCTCTATCATCTTGTCACCTCTCCTCCACCACACCTTTCTCCTATCTATATATTCTTAGCTACAAAACTAAACAACAAAGGCCTGACAAATTACTCCACAAACTGAATAAACTATCTAAACCTAAAAGAAATTCTCTCATGTTGCGGTGACATTCATCCAAATCCAGGCCCCAAAAACAGCAACAATTCAAACCCCACAAACCCTAACCCTCTATATCCAAGACCTGCCTCATCTCTCCTCTTTCTAAACATAAAGAGTATTCTTAACAAAACCCAAGACCTCCATGCCCTACTAGTCCTGTATAAGCTTGATGTTTGTAGTAATAACAGAAACATGGCTTAAACCTGATCATGATAATGCAATCATGCTACCTTTAAACTAAAACAAACAAAAAAAAAAATCTTGCTTTTTTCCCCACTTTCTGAAAGTTAAGAAAGTTCAGTTATAGATTTGCTGTTCTGAACTGTTTGGAAGTTTCTAGAAGGCCAGTGCTTGCTTGGGCTAAAGGGAAGTCTCTGTCCACCAGTGGGAGTGGTAAACACTGAACAGCCTGCCTGTCGCTGGAGGAGTGGTTACCATCTAGAAGCTGTAGTTTTATTGGCCATTTTGGGTCATTTCTAAACTCCTTGATCTCTCTCTTAAAACCCTACAACTCTCTTTTTGCGCGGTTTTGCGCACTGAGCAGCATCGGGCAGCGCCGCCTAAACAAATTTAAACTATTCCGGGCTCCACAAAGTCTGCTCTTCACTTTTTCCCTTAGAACTGCTCAAACTCTCAAAGTAATCACACTATTCTCTTTCTAAAGATCTGCACGTGCCCAGCTCTTATAAGGAAACACTAACTAACTAAAGCACTACACCCTCCTTGACTTCTCATAAGATTTAGGCTCCGATTGGTCCTTCCTGATCAAGTGAAAAATCAGTTCCCTTCCCCTAATCTGATCAGTAAAAAAAAACAGCTCCCTATACTAATCTGGTATGTCCAAGGGTCAGTTTCAAGGTTACTCTCCAGCCCAGCTGGTGAATCTGGGAATTCTGAGGCAATGTTACAATTGCCTTATGTACACAGACAACCCTCTCCTCCTTCCAACAAACTCTAATACATGTGAGAGATGCAGTTACACAGCCAAACTGGAGGAAGAGCTCTCTCAACCCAAGACTGGCACAGTCAGGCAGGAGGAAAAGGTAACCACCCGCACCACAAATCCAGTTTCACACAGACCTATTGCATCTGCATACCCAACACATAAAAACATACTCGGAGGCTCTAAATAAAAATCTGCCTAAACAGCAAAGACCTCCTAAGCAGATATCCAAGCAACAGCCACCCCTCAACAATACCCATGAATCACATATCTCACAAAATCAGTGTGCCTCACAGTCACAGCCCTTAAGGCCAAACTACACACCAAATACACTTGTTATAGGGGACTCTACTGTCTGGCACACTGACGTCCCGCTCACCAGACTGAACAAGGAGAAGGTCACTGTAAGCAGCCTGTCGGGTGCCAGGATCCGCCACATAACACAAGCACTCGGGTCACTCCAAAGCAAGTACAAGTATGACTCCGTCATTGTCCATGCTGGTGTGAATGACCTGAGACGTACCTCCCTGGACTACATGAAAAGAGACAGAGGAGCTCTCTGACCATGTAGCCCAGGCTGGTATGACCCTGACCTTGAGTAGCATACTGCCCTCACCAAGAATGATGCCACAGTATAAAGACAAAATGATCAGTTTCAACAATTGGCTAAAGTATTGGTGTCATTCAAAGGGGATCCAGTGTCTGTCAGCCTGGGATGACATGCTCGACAAGCCACGTTGCTTAACTAGGGACGGCTTGCACCTGTCACCCTTAGGCTTTCGTATACTGGCTAAGGCTCTTGCCACCCCATAGTGCCTTTTTTAGGCAAGGCTCAAAGGACAAACCCACCTCCATAGACAACCCAAGGATAAAAAAAACTAAAGGTAATGCTACTCAATGCCAGAAGTCTAAACCTCAAGATGCACGCACTCGAGGCTCTCCTCAGCATGGAGAAAATCGGTCTGTGCAGTAACAGAAACCTGGTTCAAGGCTCCTGAGAGCACACCAGAACTGCCAGGTTACAACTCATACCATGCGTTTCGGCCCCAAAACTCGGACCGAAGCACAAAAGGAGGGGAAGTATCTATATTCATCAAAGATACCTACACCTCCAGGTTGGTGGCACTGCACGAAGCATCGGAAACCATCCATGTGCAACTAACAGTGGGCAAAACTGCCTTTCAGTTTGTAACCTGCTACAGAACACCCTCCCTATTACAGGAACCCCACTTAGCATTCCTGAGAACACTGGAGAATATGAAAGTCTCTCCAAACACTATGTTGTTGGGTGACTTCAACTACCCAAACATTGACTGGGAAAACTACTCAAGCCCAAACACCCTCGCCCAACGGTTCCTTGAATTTAGAAACGCTAACCCAATGGAACAACTGGTCACCACTCCCACAAGAGAGAACAACATATTGGACCTGATCATCACCAACATGGGGACTATGTTCCACACCAGAGGTAAACTCCTCATTGGTAAGATCAGACCATAAACAAATTTCCCTGGACATCCATATCCCGTCCCCACCCCCAGCCAAGGAAATCACTGTAAAGAATTTCTCAAAAGCCAACTTTGCACTTCTCAAGACTGAGATGGAATCCTTCAAAGCCCCTGGGCCAGAGGATAATACAGCCCAATCCACAGAATCCTTTAAAAATGCATTCTATGAGCACCATGGATCGTGCTATCCCAAATAAAACCAAGATTCACTCCTCCAAAAACAGGAGACCGGTCTGGTGGACCCCGGCCATAAATAAGCTATACAACAGAAGGAGGAAGCAAGATCCCAAAAAGGGAAGGCATCTCTGATCAGTATTAGCAAGAAACTTCGTTCTCTCATAAAATCATCAAAGGCCAGTTTTGAAAGAAAAATTGCCCTAGACACTAAAGATAATCACAAGACCTTCTTTAGTAATGTCAGGACCATGGGCGGAAACTCCCAGATATGCTCTGAATTATTGCATAACGGTACAAAATATACCGAACCTACAGACATAGCCAACATCCTGGCAGACAGATTCAGCGCAAACTTCTCCCCCCCTTCCCCCCCAAAGGAGCAAATGCCTATCCCAACTAAATGTAACCTCCCTGACATCACAGATGCACAGGTGAAAGCTGCCCTCTCCAAAGCAAAAAAACAGCATCTATGGGACCGGACGGTGTCCCAGGCTGTGTCTTACATGAGCTCCAAGAAGAACTGAACCCTCACATTAAGTCACTGTTCAAACTTAGCCTTACTACAGGATATGTACCCAAAGAATGGCGTACAGCTACAGTGGTTCCACTCCACAAAGGTGGTGCCACAACGGACCCCGGAAACTATAGCCCCATAAGCCCGACTACTCTGGTCTGTAAAGCTATGGAGCGTATTATCATGGAACTCATAAACAAAGACATTGGGAGCCTCCAAACTCTGGACCCTACCCAATTCGGTTTTGTTAATGGCAGATCTTGCCTCTTAAACCTAGTTGATTTCTTTGAAACAGTTACCAAAGCCATAGACGAGGGCAAGGTAGTCCACACAGCCTACCTGGACCTCGCAAAAGCCTTCGACACAATACCCCACTCGGGCATCATAAATAAGCTTACCAGCTTAAATATCAACCCCTATATCACAAGATGGGTTGCAAACTGGCTCAGAGATAGAACCCACATGGTCAGAATCGCAGGTGCCATGTCCAAATCCAAACCAGTTGCAAGTGGCGTCCCACAGGGCTCAGTTCTGGGACCTCTCTTGTTCGGTATATACTTCTCTGAGATTCAGGCTAACACGGGGGAATTATGGCTGACAAAGTTCGCAGATGACTGCAAACTGGGGGCCATAATCGAATCTCCAAGCTGACACAAGCATCCTCCAAAAGGGTCTCACGGAGACGGATGCTTGGTGCCAGAGCCACGACCTCAAGCTAAATGCTAAGAAGTGCATAGTCATCCCTCTTGGGAAAAACAAGGTGCCCACAAATTACCACATAGGTGGTAATCCATTACGTACAGAAGAAGTAATTAGAGATTTGGGGACCAACGTAGATAGTGGTCTCTCCTTTGATAATCACGTTGTCAAAGTGGTTAGAAAGACCTTCAATATAGCCCACCTTATCACAAAAGGGTTCGTATCTAGATCAAGAGAGGTCATTGTGCCCCTCTACTCATCTCTCATCAGGCCCATAATTGAATACAATGCCCCTTATGGGATGTACCTTACCTGACACCTGCAGCAACTGGAAAGACCCCAAAAGTACCTCACCAAGAGGATCATGGGCTACAAACAGATGTCCTATGCAGCTCGACTAAAGAAACTCCAGCTCTACTCAGTTGCTTGCCGCCTACTCAGAGGCGATCTATGCCTGACATACAAAGTCATGTCAAACCCAGAATTAATGGACATGCTCCACCTCAAAAAATCCAAGTCCCTTAGAGCTACATGATCCAGGGACCTAAACCTCAGCACAAAAATAAATAGGACATGCTGGAGGGACAGATTCATTTCCCAGAGGCTCCCCTCTCTCTGGAATAGAATCCCAATTCATATTAGACATAGCCCCTCGCTGACCCTCTTCAAGCAAAATCTGGACGCGTGGATGGGAGATCGCAAATTCACCCCTGGGATCTCTTCTGTGTCCCTGCTAGACAGAGGCACAGTAAACTAATCTTAAAAGGGTACCTTCTGTGACCTACTTTAAAGAGGCACAGTAGGCTAATCTAATAGGGAGGCGGAAGCCAAATACACTCTGGCTAGGCTTATAAATGCCCTAGGGCAGATAGCCTAGTATCTACCTATGAACCTATGAACCAATAACTGCCCCTAGCTACAATATTATACGTAAAGACAGGCCAAGTAAAAAAGGAGGGGACGTAGCCATACTATACCAAAGCCACCTCTCCATTGAACAATTCGAATGCAACTCCCCTGAAGTCAAAGACACAGAATTAATTTTAGCCAAACTAAAACTCAACCCCAATAAACAAATAATTATTGCAGGAGGATATATCCCCCCAGGCAATAATACCAGTATACTGGAAAATCTACTTAGCTGGATGTCATCTTCCCTTCCACAAGAAACAATACTTTCAGGAAACTTTAACACTGACTGGGCTGAATGCACCAGCCACAATCCCTCTACCTACATTATCCTCCATAAGTATGCAAAAGATGACAAAGGGAGCGATTGCCAAACAGAGCACAGCCAAAATATTCAGTTAGCACGATTAGTTTATTCAATATGCGCTTTCGGTAGAGTAGCTTACCCCACCTTCCTCAGACTAAAATGACATCAATACAAGGATACCTCCGCTTAAATATTACAAGCCAAATCAATTATCCAATTTCACGCAATTAATAAAATCAGTTAAGTTGAAAGCTTTATGTAAATCATAAGCAGTTTTTAAAACCATTTTTTTTTAAAAACACATTAAAACAATCATGATTATTCACCCTAAATGCATATGACTTAAAACACAAACCATAACGCAAAAAGCATACAGCAGCATTAAACATTTTAGCTAACTTTGCTTAAAATATGTATGAACACATTTCAATTAATATTTTATATTTTTTATATTTTTAATTATTTTTTATATATTTACTATTTCCTAGCCATAAATAGTTAATATATACTTAAAAATTTGATGTTTATTATACATAAGTTGTTAGTAAATTTATTAATATTCTTACAAGTTAGGAGAAAAAGCAGTAAATTCTAACCCTGTTACCTAACCTTAGCTTGTACACCCCTTTATGTAATAATTCAGCATGCAAACCAATAATGTTACTATCACGATGCTAATGTTATTCGTGTTCTGAAAATGCCCCCCGAAAATATATCATTATGTATTAGATTGCTAAAAAGATAATTTTCAACTGCAAGAATGTATATTGGCACTCAATACATATGTCACCATAAAAAGTGTAAAAGCAGAAAACCAAACATCAGGACCCCCAAAGCAACCCCACTGCCCTACCTCCTGAGGGCTTTCAATTTGAGTATGCTTTTGATGGACACTAATTAATTTAATCCTGGGGGAATATATGCTGATGAACGAAATCTGCCACAGAACCTCTTGTTCCTCTAAATGCAATTGCCATGGGCCCCCTCTAATATGTGGTTCCGTCTGATATAAGACTGAGAACTCAAATTCATGGTCAAAATGTTGGGCAATATGCTTCGCTAGTGCATTATTTAGATCACTCTTACTAATAGCGTATAAGTGCTCATATATTCTTTTCTTGAGTGGTCTTTCGGTCTTACCGATATAAAATGCAGGACAATGTCTGCAAAGTGCCACGTATACCACTCCTTTAGAATTACAGTTGTACTTCCCATTTATCGCATATTCAGTCCCTGCCATTTTAATTGGGGATTTAGTGCAAATGTGTCTACAATAAGAACACATACCGCACTTAACCATTCCCAATTTTTTCTTCTTATCCTTTTTAAACTTAGTAGCCTCTAGGAGATCTTTTAAATTAGGTCCACGTCTATAGGTAAACATAGGCTTGTCCCCTGTGGCCCTGATAAGCTGCTGGTCATCAAGGAATAGTCTCCAGTTTTTAAAAATATTTCTTTTATTGCTTTAAAGTCCAAACAGTATGTAAAAAGAAAAGAGATATGAGCATTTTGGTCAATATTATTACTAACAGCACCTGCTATCATAATGTCTCCTGATAATAAAGGTTGAAAATGGCCAGAACCCCTTTTGTATATTACCTTTTGTATATTACCTCTTGTCTTATCTCCTCGACAAATGCATATTGGTACCCTCTCATCAAGAACATGGATTGAATTTGTTCACATTCATTCAGGAAGTCACCCTATTCAGACACCATTCTAGCCGCTCGGATAAACTGTCCTTTGATGACACTTCTTTTTTGATGAAGAGGGTGTGAACTAGTAAAGTGTAAATACATATTAGAAAAGGTAGACTTCCTGAAGATTGTTGATTTAAATTTATTCACCTCCTTATCCTTGCTGATCCTAACATCCAAAAATGAAATATCATCCAGCCCGATGGAATATGTGAATTCCAAAAAATACGTCATCTTGACCATGCTCTCAATAAACACAGGTATAATATCAAGAGGGCCCTTCCATAGGAAGAACATGTCATCTTGGTACCTAGTGTACCAAGAGACATGTTCTATATACAAGGCATTGCGAAACAAATATTCAAATTCACAGTGGGCCAATACACTGTTGGCAAAAGTACACCCACATGGTGACCCCATTGCTATGCCAGTGGTTTGAAGGAAGAATAGGTTTTTAAACACAAGAAAATTATTTTTAAGAATTACTTCAAGTAATGTTTCAACAAGGCGTATTTGTTCATTCAATGCTCCTTTTCGAAGCATGAAATCCACTGTCCACGCTACCCCTAGATCATGTGGGATGACCGTGTAGAGGTCTTTTATGTCAACCACTAGAAAAATCAAAGAGGGATCATATACAATTTTACTGATATCCTGAAGGAAGCCCCATGAATCTCTGCATATTTGTACCTCTTCTTTTAACAGTGGCTTAAGAATGCTATCCACTATTTTGGCATACGCATATGTAATAGACCCCCTTCCATCGACAATAGGCCTGAAAGGGGGATTTACAAGATCTTTGTGAATCTTAGGTGTGCCAAAAATAGTGGGAATTCTAGGAGCTGGCATGATCAAATACTGCAGTAAATCATAATCAATACTTCCTTCAAGAAACAAATCATCCAAAATATTCTTAATTTTTGCATAGGCTACATTAATTTCATTAATGCTTGAAGGCTCATAGACATCTGATTCCAAGTACTCTAGCATTTTCTTTTCATAGAAAAACTCATCCATAAAAATTAGCCCCCCACCTTTATCAGGTGCCATGACCCTAACATTACACTCATTTAATAGTTTAATAAAAGCTAACTCATTATTGCTGACATTGCGAGGCATATAGTTGTTTCCTCTAAAAGGAAATTTGTTAGAAGCCATTGCTCTCAAATCTAGCTCACACACTTTCTCAAAGGTGTACAAGATTGGATTTAGAGGGGGGTTAAATACACTAGAAACCTTATGTGTATTAAGCAATGAGGGCATGTTGCCTAGGGTATATGCTAGATTTAGCTTACGTACAAAAAGTTTAAGATCTACAATGGTATTAACAATATTACATTTCCTATCTGGAACGAATGAAAGACCCTTGGCAAAAAAATCAACAAGTTTAGAGTCTATAGACAATACTGTATAATTGTAGATTTTAAAGTCTCCTTTATCATTGCAAAGAATACTGGGCCCCTCCAGGGAAGGTAAATAGTCAATGCAAGAATGCACTTGGGGCAATTCTAACGCCTCCGTTGATTGCCCCTCTTCCTTCTCTGGGTACACCTCTGATTCTTTGCCCCATTGCTCGACGTGTTGTTCCCTGTTGTAGTAGGCCTGTGAAAATCCTGCTCATTTGCATCAAAGCTGGATCCCTCATCTAAACAGTTACAGTTATTGTTATTAGTGTTATTGGATGAGCCATTGCAATTATTGGCATTGTTATAATTTCTTATCCATTCACTTCTCCTAACAGCTGAACCTTCACCTTCATTACACTGAAATGCCTGAGAGGTGATAGGAATGTCATTAATTGTGGATGCCCTCCACGTAGCTACTTGGCCCAAAGGAGGCAGAGGATATGCTTTATGATTTTTATAATCCAAAATATCTCTGTCAATTTTGCGTTTTTTATTAATCAAAATTTTTGAGACAGACGCTTCAATGCTTGACAGAATTCTAAGATAATCGAAGCGATATCTAGGAAAGACTACATGTTGTTGTAAAGACACTTCTAGTTTAATAAGTTCATCTTGTAAGCTGTTAATTTCAACTCCATAAGTATTTATTAGAACTTCCATGAACTCAATTCCCTATCAAACAGGGCTAAGAGTTCTTTATGGAAGGCAGAGTTCTCAATTAGTCCAGCGGGGTAGCGCCACTGGCGTAACCCATTCGGAACCATTCCTTTGTCAATGCATTCACGGAGGTAGGCGACCTCCAGTTGTAATTTCCTGCACCTGAATAATTTAATACCAAAGATGTTCAAATTATCTGTAAAAGAACTCACCCGTTCTTCCTGGGCATTCACTGCTAGGGCGGTGTCATTGTTGAAAAAGTCTTTCCTTGCCAACATAGCAGCTAGGCTAGGAATTGTAGAAATGCGTTGAGAAGACTCCGTTGGTGCGTTATTATCAATGATTCCAGTGTTAACATTATTCCCAACCTGGTTTTGTCTCAACGCATTCTGTGTGATACTGTGTTCAACATTCAAGCACGCATTCCCTCTTCCTGTCCCGGTGCTAGTCCACCCGGAAATAGGCACTGGTGAATGCGAGGAATGCATTTGTATGCTGCTGCCAAAAGGTTCTTGTATCTTTTGAGAAAGGTTATCTACTTTAGCCATTAGTAGATTAACCAAAATTGTTAAATCACTCACAGAATTAGATCTCGATGGCCCCGGTGGCTGCTGATTCTCTTCCGGATTCCCGATAGTCTCATTTTGAGAAAACATTGTTGGAGAAGCAGCCCGGTTGTGCTCGTTAGTTTGATCCGTTCCTCCCATTCCACTCGACATAACAAACTGGCACTGCAAAAGAGCTGACACTTAAACTTGCACACAAAAGATGACAAAGGGAGCGATTGCCAAACAGAGCACAGCCAAAATATTCAGTTAGCACGATTAGTTTATTCAATATGCGCTTTCGGTAGAGTAGCTTACCCCACCTTCCTCAGACTAAAATGACATCAATACAAGGATACCTCCGCTTAAATATTACAAGCCAAATCAAAACCTCCATAAGTACACCCAAATTATTTCCACCCCTACAAGAACAGATAAAACCTCCAAACGTCACTCCATCTTGGACTGGATTCTACTTATCTAACCCCACTCTCACCCACCAATCAGGCTGTCTCTCCCTGACAGTCTGAGTGACCATCAACCTACATACATAGACACCGGTCCCACCAAACAAAACAATCAATACTCAGAACTGTACATAATAAAAAAAAAAACCTTAAGAGCCCAGGACCTAATCTACTCACTACAATGCTGTAACTGGTCCCTCCTAAAACATCTATCACTAGATGAAGCCATACAGTACTTTAGCTCTACCTTCTTAAAAATCCTAGATTCCTATGCACTACCCAGAACCACTAGAATCAAAACCAACCATGCCCCATGGCTATCTAAAGATACCATGTCCCTAATGAAAGAAAGAGACAAAGCCTGGGCACACTTTAAAAAACACAAAACTACGGCCCAGCGACAGAAATACCAAGAACTCCGCAACAACGCCAAAAAAGTAATAAAGCTAGACAAGACTAACTATTATAAATCTATGCAGGAAACACACGCCAACAACCCTCAGAAATTCTGGGCCTCATTAAACAACCTACTTCACCCTGGTAAAACTACTACCCCTTCTCCTATATTACCAAACACCCACAGTGACATCCCCACTCAGTTTAATAAATACTTCACTGAAACAATCCAAGCCCTAAGCAAATACCCAAAAACCTACTTCCAAACCCACAGCAACAGTAACCCTCACCCCCCCTCTAATACATTAAACAACTGCAGCTTTTCCCTGAATCCAGTCCCTACTACTACAACAGCTACGCTCCTCAAAAAGCTTAAACCAACAACATTAGCAGCAGATAATCTCCCAGATGATCCCATGTCCATCCTCATAAACAGGTCAATAACCAAATGTAAAGTACCCCACTCCTGGAAAACAGCACATATTATACCTTTGCTCAAAGGATGTCAATCACTTGACCTTACCAACTACCGCCCTGTAGCAATTCTATCACCCTTATCAAAAATATTAGAGAGAGGCGTTCATGCCCAGATCATGCACTACTTCCAAAAAAACAACCTCCTATCTACATCCCAGCATGGCTTTAGGCCATCCCATAGCACCACCACAGCACTGCTCTCATTTTCAAACACTGTGAATTTACAAAGAAACAAAGGTCTATTCGTATCCTCTAGATTCCTTGATTTATCCAAAGCCTTCGATATGGTTAACCACAGTATGCTCCTACAAACTCTACTTACCCTGAACATCAGCTCCTCTACCATATCCTGGCTCTCTCACTATTTATCAAACCGGCAACAGGCAGTCCTATGGAAAAAAACAGTTGTCCCCCCTACTACCAGTAGCCATAGGTGTCCCTCAAGGGTCCTTCCTCGACCCCTTGCTATTTTCACTATTCACTAACCTGATAGCCACATCTTCACCTTCGGCCTCTATAGTACAATACACAGATGACACCACTATTATATGTGTCACACCTTGATGGAACTTAAAACCATCACCCAAAATAACTTTTCCCTAGCAGAAGAATGGTTCACCAACATCAAACCTGTACTTAATCCAAAGAAAACCAAACTTATTATCTTTAGTCCTGGAAGGTCTCCTCCTATATACAGTAACTGTGACATAAAATCCAAAGATCATCATCATCTTCTTCTTTCGGCTGTTCCCGTTAGAGGTCGCCACAGCGGATCATCTGTTTCCATTTCTTCCTGTCCTCTGCATCATGCTCTTTCATACCAACTGCCTGCATGTCCTCTCTCACCACATCCATAAACCTTATCTTAGGCCTTCCTCAATCCAGAGATAATACACCAATTACCCCAACAACTCACACAAAGCTATTACGAGTTGAAATCGATAATAACCTGAAGTACGACACACATACTGCCCAAACAATCAAGAAGGTCAACAAAAAAATTGGCTTCCTTTATACGAACAGTTTATGTCTAAAAATACAAAAGCCATGATTGCAAGAACCCATCTACTATCCATCCTCATGAATGCCTCCCCTATCCTAACTAACCTTCGTAGCTCAGAACTAACCAAGATGTAATCTTGCTACAAGATTGCAAAGTTTGCTACCGAAGCCAACTATAGGTCTCATCACTGTTTGGCCCTCAAGCAACTGAACTGGCTTGAGTTCCCTCACCACCTCCTCCTCAATAAACTCACAATTGCCCACAAGCTCTACCACCACCCTGAAAATAACCCTGCCCTTCATCAGCTTATTCACCCCTACACCACATCCAGAACCTTAAGATCCACTTATCAGAACCACATAAATGTCATTAAACACAGAAATAAGGCAGGCAAACCCCTCTTTGCCTGCTCTATTACCAGAATCTGGAAAACACTCCCAAACCACATAACCTCCACAACCTTTACCTCCCAATTTAAAAGACTTCTCAAAACCCACTACACAACAAACTGGCTCTGCCCATGTCACTCCCCAGGTTAAGCCATAACTGTTCTCCGTTGCTGGGATCCCCTAACAAATAAAAGTAAGCTCACCACCACCCTATATATGTAGTATACCGTAGATCTAGGCCCCTGCCTAGAATGCTGCTAATCATGTTCTACTAAACTCTTCCTGTATGTTCTGCTGAATATCTTGCTTCTTCCTGTATGCTCTACTGGAAATTATTGCTGTGTGTTAATGAGAAACTGGTATAGTAGGAAATATGTGACTGTTGAACTATATTGTATTTTTATCTTTCTCCCAGTGCGCATTCTGTTATATTACAAAATGTGTGACTCTATTATATATAATATGGAGCTTTTCTCCCCGGGCCTCTGCTGAAAATGGACCTGCGTCCAGTCGGACTTTCCCAGTAAACAAATGTAAAATAAATAAATGTTGCAACAGCCCGTGAGATGGCTTTACATGGGGATATCATCAGATGGACAGACATTACCACAATAAGATCAACAACATCCTTGTCAGAGATGAAAGAATTCTATACAGTCAGCAAAATCAAGATACAGAACTAACTGTTGCAGAGACCATCTGAATCTTACTATAAAGTCTAAACTTACATAAAAAAAGAAAAATGATTAGGCCAGTCAAGTTCTGGCTAAGCAATACCACAAATGAACATCTCCTGGAGATGAAGAATAGATATAAGAAATTAGACATGATGGACAGAGTACGTGAACTACGGAATGAAGTATGAAATACTAACCAGGAAGTGGTAAAAATAATTCTAAATAGAAAAGATTAAGAAGGCAAAATATCTGTGAAGGCTTTAGAAGTGGGGGAGGAAAGAAGGGTATCTAAAGACAATGAGGATAGGGTACATTATGTAAAATTTTAATGCAGGGATTTATAGATAATAGCAAGAGTAGTTCAGGAGGGATGTATAAATAAGCAATGCAAACAAATGGAAAAAGACAATAAAAGGTGAACAAAAGATATGTTCAAGAAAAATAAGTTATGTCTTACCATAATGTTCCATCTGTATTGTTGATCCTCGTTCAGTCATTACGCATGGGTACTGGTTTTGACCTCGGAAACGAGCCGGTCATTTTCCAAGCTCGAGTCAGCTTCAAACTCTCGAGCTAAACTCTTACCCACAATCCCCCTCCCCCTCTCCCTGTTACCTCAGATTGAGATTGCAAGTCAAAGAAGGTAGAGGCTACCTCTGGTCAAACAACCTAAGAGGTCCGCTATAAACCACAGGAGGGGGGTCGTAATGACTGAACGAGGATCAACAATACAGATGGAACATTATGGTAAGACATGACTTCTTTATCTGATATTGGTAATCCTCGTTCATTCCTTACGCATGGGACAGAGTCCCCAGCTACCTCTATTCCTGGGAGGCTCTCATGGAAGGACATTCCTGAGCACTGTAGAACCAAAAGATCCTCTTCCCCTGGAGGCCAAATCCAATTTGTAATGATTGGTGAAAGTATGAGGCGTAGCCCAAGTTGCAGCTGCACAGATGTCATGTAAAGAAGCTCTGGCATGGAAGGCAGCAGAAGTTGCCACAGACCTTGTTGAATGAGCTTCCATGGTAGCAGGCAAAGAGATATTGCATTGTGTATAAATGAAGGTCACATAGTCCTTCAACCATCTAGCTACTGTGACCTTAGCAACAGCAGATCCTAATCTAGGTAAAGAAAAGGCCAAAAATAATTGGTCAGATTTACAAAAGGACCTGGTCCTGTAAGTAAAAATGGATTTGCCTGTGGATATCTAGGGTATGTAGGCAATACTCTCCTCTGTTTGAATGATTGTGAAAGAAAACTGGCAATTCAATGGTTTGATTAATGGACATTTCAGAGATCACTTTTGGCAGAAAGGATGGATTAGTTCAGAGATACTCTATCTCTATGAAAAATCAAGTATGGACTCTTGATACATAAAGCTTGAAGCTCAGAAATACGTCTGGCAGAAGTAATGGTGACCAAAAACAAGGTTTTCCATGACAAATGTTTGAGGTCGCAAGAAGAGGCTGGTTCGAAAGGTGGCATTGTCAGAGCTTGTAGAATTAATGATAAATCCCATGGTTGAACAGGTTCTCTAAAAAGTGGCTTCAGATAATTCACACCTTTTATGAAGGTCTTGCACAATTTGTGGGACATACAAGAGGAATCTTGGGCACCCTCATGAAAATTAGAAATTGCAGCCAAATGAACTCTAATGGTAGAGGCCGACAGACCCGACTGGAACAGGTCGGCTAGATATCTTGTATTATCAACACTGGTGCTGAGAAAGGGTCTACTTGTTTATCTTTCAGCCAACAGGTAAATCTTTTCCACTTGCTCAGATAAGTAATTCTAGTGGAAGAATTATGAGATGCAATGAGAATGTCACGTACTGGTAAAGAAAGATCATTCTGCCTGGCAATCAAGGGAATTGGAGTAGCCAAGCCGTGAACGTCAGGCTGTTCAAGTTGTGATGAATCAGGTTCTCTGGATGTGAGATCAACACCGGGGTTGGATGGAGAATCCATGGTCAATCAAGTAGGTGAGGCCAAAGGAAGGAGAACCAAATCTATCGAGGCCAATATGGTGCTATAAGGATCACCTTGGTCTTCAACTGACGGGCTTTCTTCAGAAACTGGGGAATGAGGAGAAAGGGTGGGAATGCGTAAAGAAGAAGAGGGCCAATCGTGGACTAGAGTGTCTCTGGGTGACTGTCCCGGAGGGGGAATCAGGGCAAAGTAGTTGCTGCATTTGTAGTTGGTCGGGGATGCAAAGAGGTCACAGCAAGGACGGCCCCCAGTGGTGGAAGATCTCCATCGCTATCAAGGGATTCAGGGACCACACATGAGGCTGAAGAATGCACTTGCTGAGTCCGTCTGCTATCACGTTGGAACTCCCAGGAATGTGCGTTGCTAGAAGAAAACAGTTGGTAGCCATCGTCCATTGCCATATCCTCATGGCCTCTGGACAAAGGAGTAAGATTTGGTTCCACCTTGCTTGTTGATGTACCAGACCACCGCCATGTTGTCTGACTGAATCGCAATTGTCCCAGACGGCAGCAGGGGATGGAATGCTTGCAATGCCAGAAGCACCACCCTCAGCTCTAGAACATTTATGTGCAGATGGGCCTCCAGTTCAGACCAAGTACCTTGAACTGTCTGTCCCTGACATAGCCCTCCCCACCCCATCGGGGAGGCGTCCATGTTCACTGTGGCCTTGGGTTGGTGGGGGGAGAAGGGGCAAGACCGTTGTGACAGATTGCGTCATCCACCAATTTAAATCCTGTTTGCACCTGTGGGTTACACGAATCATGGCTAAAAGAGGATGATGAAAGGGATACCACTGGGTGAGCAGTAGCCATTGTAGAGGCCTCATGGAAAACCTGGTCAGGGGGACAATGGTGATGGAAGTGGCCATGGAACCCAACAGCTGTAGAACAGAGTGAGCTGTGGATTTCTCCCTTGAAAGGACTGAAGTCAATTGTTGCATTATCCTTAAAATTCTGTTCTCTGGAATGGCAGCTCTGCAGTTCTTTGTGTCCAAGATAACCCCTATGAATTCTGTCAACTGAGATGGGGCGAGATTGGATTTTTGCCAGTTTATGGTTATGCCTAACCTTTGTGCAGCGAGGAGAGAGCATGCCAGGGCTTCTTCCAGTAGATGTCTGGTGGGGGCAGAAATGAGCCAGTCAAGGTATGGAAACACCTAGAATCCTTAAAGTTGCAAGTGAGCTGTGACAACTGCCATGCACTTTGTGAACACTCTGGGGGCTGTAGGGAGTCTGAAGGGCAGTACTCTAAACTAAGTGACTGGCTCCCGCACGCGAGCGCAGAAATCTTCTTGATAGCCTGTCCACTTTTATGTGGTATTACGCATCTTGAAGATCTATCGAGCACATCCAATCGTCTTTTTCCAAAAGCAGCAGGATAGTCTGAATTATGACCATCCAGAATTTTAGTACTCTCACAAACTTGTTCAATACACAGAGATCCAAAACTGGTCTCCAGTCCCCGGTTTTCTTTGGCACCAAAAATAGTCTTGAATAGAATACGGATCCTATCTGGTCTGGAGGGACTATTGGATGACTCTCTTTTTTAGCAGCTTTTCTATCTATAATGCTGCTTCTTCCTTTTGACTGGGTGTGGAACATCGGGAAGGTTTTTTGAAGGGACAGGACAAAGATCGAAGGAGATATGATAACCTCTGGTTATAATCCTTTGTACCCAAGAATCAGTTGTGATGGTTAGCCAGGCAGAAGGGTACAAGGAGAAACGTACCCTAAACACCAAAGGAAAGGAGTTGGGCCGCTCTTCAGGAGTGCTGGTAGGATTGGCCAAGGAAAGAATCCCTGGAATCCTGGTTACGCAGACCCCCTCTGCCCCAAAAGGAGCGTCTTCCCTGTGAGTTTCCCCCTCTGCCTCTTTGGGAGAACTCGGCCTGTGTGTCACGGAAAGGACCTTGAGATTTCTTGAACCATATCTTCCCACTCTTTTGGTTTCAGGAGAAAGCACGTTGAGGGGAAGAATAACAGACACCTACGGCAGAAAGGGTCTTGCCATCCTGTTCACATCTGGCCAGTGTGCTTTTAACTTTGGGCCCAAACAACGAGGAGGCCTCAATGGGAGCATTAAGAAAGGAAGCCTTAAAGGGTTCCGTGATATTGCACAAGCGCATCCAGGCATGTCGTCTCAAGACTGCAGCTGAACCTGCTGCTCTAGCTGCTCCTTCTGTGTGAGATATCAGTCACATAGAGGAGTTAGATATTGACTCAATGGTGGCCAGCTGAGAGGCCACTTTGTCATGGACCTCATCAGACATGGCACTAGCCAAGGCTTCAGACAGCTAAGAAATCAGATCCCTTTGAAGCCTGGTAAAGTGTGCCCTATAATTCAGGGACCTGATAGTAAAGGTCGCTGATGCAAAGGTGTGCTTCCCTATCCTGTCCAGGGCCCGGGACTCTGTTAGGCGGATGGACAGTCTGGCGTTTTTCTTCTACCAGATCCTTTTTTGTTGCGGCCGCCACCACCAAAGCATCCACAGGAAGACCTTTTGACCAATGGGGATCCGTAGCTGGAGGGGGCAAAATCTTATCTGGCCCGCGGGGAATAGCTTTGACGGTGTTAGGAACCTTCCAAGTATGCTGCACGATAAGCCTGACAAGTTCATCGGTAGGTGGAGTAACCCAGGAGGTAGGGGGCCGGGCGCGAAAGGCCTGCAGGAACACAGATTCCTCAGAGGTCAGATTAGAGGACTGCGAGTCACCTCTCTGTTTCAGGATTTCGAGGATATCACCAAAGGATACCTCAGAAGGTGACCAAGAGGATCTTTCCCCCCTCATCAAAATCTGTGTCTTCAGTGAGGGACTTCTCTGTGGAGTCGATGTGCTTCCTCTTACACGAACTTTTCCGGTGGACTTCCTCAGCAGGAGAAGCTGGGGAAGACAGCGGAAAAGGGGTTTCCTGTGGGAATATGTCCTGAAGCCCTTGCACCCGGTGTCCGCTTGGTGCGACTTGTGAAACCAGTGTACCAGAGGAGGGCAGAGGGTAAACAGTCCAGTATTGCCAGCAGCAGCGAAAGCCTTCTCCATCAGTTGGAAGGCTGGTCCACCTGAAGAGGAGTGAATGTCTAAGGACAGGGGTCACCCCTCCCCTAAGTGGCTCAGCATGCCGACCCGGAGTCCCTGGATGGCTGTGGAGCAGGAAACTGAGTGTCACAACTGACATCCTGGGTCGTAGCAAAACTTTCCTACCACAAAGGCAACTGCGGTTCCTTAGTGAGATCCATTAAGGGAACCGCAGAAGGGGAAGACTGTGCTATATCTATGAGCTTCAAAGGCAATGAAGGAGGAGAATAAGAAGCGGTCTTTGGAGATGGGTGATCACCCCCCAAGGAAGGATAGTTGCTGGGGGGTGGGATACCTCTGGTCAAGAGAACCTGATCCACAAGATGCAATATGTGTTCAGAAAGGCTTCTAGTGGACCTCACGGAGACTGAGGGAGAAACAGGCCTGTCCACAGAAGAGGCAAGCTCGGTGCCCATCTCACCAGTCTGCACAGAGAACAACGGTGCCAAAGAAGACTGGACTACAGGTGTCTGCACCGAAAAAGTCATCGGTGCCGAGGTCATGGTCTGCACCAACACAGGGATCAGTGCTGAAGTGGTTGTCGGTACCGAAGCTGGAACCGACAAAACTGGAGTCAACAATAAAGGCGCCGGTTCTGAGTAAGATGTCGGAGCCGACGTGGCCAAGGTCTACACCGACTGAACAGTCGGTGCCGATACAGGAGTAATAGTCTGAACCAAGGAGCCCCTCAGTGCCGATATAATGAAGGCTGCTGGAGAAGACAGAGCTGAGATCACTAATGGAGCCAAAGGCCTCGGTGCCAAAGGTCTAGGTACTGAAAGCACTGGGGCTGACTGAGTGAGCTCCGGAGCCAAAACTTTAGCCTTTTTAGGTTTTGGTTGGCGGGAGTCCCCAGCTGGGGACGAAGGCAAAGATTTAGCCTTGGTAGGAACATCCAAGATTTTCTTATGGGCTCTAGGAGGGATTGAGGCCTCCGACCCAGAAACAGCCTCTGAAAAGGGAGATTTAAGAAGTCCCTTCAGCAACAGCTTGTTTTTCCTTTCCAACAAAGTTCTATTTGAAAAGTTTTCACAGGGCGGGTCAACAGATAAGTGGGACGCCCCCAAACAATAAACACACAAAGAGTGTGCATCAGAAGTAGGTAGTTTGTGTCCATAATCAGAACACCGTTTAAACCCCTGGACTACCTTTCTTATCTGCCATAACAAAATTAGATAGCAGAAAAGGGTACCAGCAATGGTACAAAAGAATACCCGAAGGTATGAGAAAAGGGAAGATTACCAACGATGGTAAGGAGAGAATACCTCGCGGTAAAAGTTAGAGAAAAGAGAAGAAAAACCTGAAGAAAATATGGTCGCTAGATGTGATAGGGTAAGAGACAACGAAATAGAAACTTTTCTGACAGAAAAGTAAAATGAATGACTACTGAACAACAAATAACTGTACTTCACTCAAGAGAACCAGCTTGACACGACCGAATGACAATGCGGCGAACAAAATCTGAGGTAACAGGGAGAGGGGGATTGTGGGTAAGAGTTTAGCTTGAGAGTTTGAAGCTGACGCGAGCTTGGAAAATGGCCGGCTCGGTTCCGAGGTCGGAACAGATACCCATGCGTAAGGAATGAACGAGGATTAACAATATCAGATCATGAGTTATATGAAGGGAAACTTCCAGACACAAATGGACATGACTAAAGAAAAATGGGAGAAAACCTGACAGGAATAGAAGAGAAAAAAAATCACAGAATTCAGTCAAGAGTAGTACCACTTCATAAGTCAGCTGTGTGAAAGACAACATATTAAGCTGATAAGGACACCAGCATCACTTACACATACAATGATGTGTTCTCCAACTACAGCCAAACATCCTGAAGAATTAATTTAAATGGACACTAGAAAGTGTTGCTAGTAAGGCTGAACCATCATCAGAATAGTTCAACATCCTGCAATATGACAGTGTAACAGTTGCCAGCAGCTGTGGAAAACGAAACAGCAACAACTGTATTGGAAAATGTCAGTTTATATTCCAGTCCCAAAAATGGTCATTGCTACAGAGACTGTTCCAATTATAAATCACACTTGTAGAAAGTACTGCATTCTTCAAATTAAGAGAATTATTTCCCAAGATTGAAACTAGGGTGACTGCAATCCAAACTGAGTGAAAGTTCGACGTGACAGAAGTTCAGTGTGAAAGAAGACATGTGTTGGAAGAGAAAATTACTCAAATTCAGATGAACATGAACTTGGAAAACATTGAAATCAAAGAAAAAAAATTCAATGGACTTTGACTTGAGAAAGAAGATAACATTGGCATTTTTGAACTCCTGAAGACCAACACTGCCTCCCCCTCTACAATTTGTTGAAAGGAGAGAAAAGGTACACTAGGACTTTTGTTATTAAAACACTAATAAAAGAAAATCAATTGTGCTTAAAGCCATAGAAACAACAGTAAACAATCCAAAAACATTATGGTCTGCTTAGGAAAGTTTTACGAGTTTAATTATTTAGTACATCCATTAAATAAAGCTTTTACTAATTTATCCAAACATCTACATTGCATAACAATAATTAGAAGTTATGTACCTACCATAACGTTCCATGTTAGTTGTCTTCTCTCGCCTTCTTTCTTGCTGGATGGGTTCGGAGCCGATCCTCGGCTCCGACTCGGCACTTGCTAAGCTCGAGAGTCACTTTTACCAGCTCGAGGCAGCCCCATATCCCATGATGCAAGGCGGTGATTACCCAGATCTCGTTTGGTATCTAGAGGAAAAACTGCCCATAATCTTCTCACAAAGGAAAGAACAACTAACCTGAGAAGGCTGTAAGGGGAACCCAGGTAATTAAGGTCCAGAGCTAACTGGTGTCCAAGGAAGAACAATCTCCCAAAGAAGGAGGAAGTTCAAGGTCTGTCCAGGCTAGGGGGACAGGAGGGAGGGACGCAAGAAAGAAGCAGAGAAGACAACTAACATGGAACGTTATGGTAGGTACATAACTTCTAAATGTTAAGTTGTCAATCTCGCCTTCATTCTTGCTGGATGGGACCACGTCCCTAGCACCTCTATCCTGGGTGGCTCAATGGAACAGACTCTTGAGAACTGTGGAACCAAAACTTGCCCTGTCCCTGGAGGCCAAATCCAATTTGTAATGAGAAACGAAGGTATGAGGAGTGGCCCAAGTGGCTGCTGCACAAATAGTGTCTAAGGGTAGCCTAGCCTGAAAAGCTGTAGATGTGGCTAGACCTCTGGTAGAATGCGCTTTAGGTTTTGAGATCAGTTGTTTGCCCCTAAGCTGATAAATGTCCGAAATAGTGGAAGACAGCCATCTGGATAAGGTCACTTTAGAAACAGGGAGACCTTCTTATTTTCAGCATAAGAAAGAAAAAGCTGATCAGACTTCCTAAATTGCTTTGTTCTGTCCAAGTAATATCTGAGTTGGCAATGAACATCTAGGCAATGCAATCATTGTTCCGCCCTGTCAGAATGATTGGGGAAAAATACTGGAAGATCAATAGATTGGTTTAAATTGGTTTTAGAAGCAACCTTAGGCAAAAAGGATGGATAGGTTCTCAAGGATACTCTATCCTTGTGGAAGACCAATTAAGGGGGACGAACACAGAGAGCACGAAGTTCAGACACTCTCCTAGCCGAGGTAATAGCAACTAGAAAGAGTGTCTTCCAAGAAAGAAATTTTAATGAGCATGTAGCAGCCGGTTCGAAAGGGGGAAGTATCAAGGATGCCAGCACTAAATTTAGGTCCCACTGCGGTGGAGGATCCCTAACAGGGGGTTTAAGTAGGAATACCCCTCTGAGAAAGGCTTTACACAGTTTGTGAGACATAACGTTCTGGTCTGCAAATCCGACATGGAAATTCGAGATTGCTGCCAACTGGTCTTTAACTGTGGAAGACGAAGAACCGGAGTGAAAAATTTCAGCTAGAAAGTCCAAGACTGACTGAATAGGGGCAGTAAAAGGGTCTATGTTCTTAGACTTTGCCCAAAAGGAGAAACATTGCCATTTGCTAGAGTAAATCCTTCTGGTAGAGGACTTTAAAGAAGCTACTATGATATCTCTAACGGGGTTAGAGATCATAGGAAGCCTGGCTAAGGAAGGAAGTGGAGCAACCAAGCGGTGAGGTTGAGGAGAATGGACTGGTGCAGTTGACCCGACTGGTGGGTCAGAAGATCTGGAACTGGGTCCAGATGCCAAGGCTGCACCAAGAGATGGCGATGAAGGAACGGGAACCAAATTTGTCGAGGCCAGTAAGGGGCAATGAGAATCAGCTTGGCTCTCAAGACGGTAGCTTTCTGGAGTACTTGAGGTATTAACGGAAAGGGGGGGAAAGGCATAAAGAAGTCCCCGGGGCCAATCCTGGGTTAGAGCGTCTCTGGGGGGATGGCCCGGAAGTGGAAAGAGAGAGAAGTCTGGGCATTTGCTGTTTTGGGGTGTAGCAAAAAGGTTGCAGCATGGGCGGCCCCACTTCTGAAAAATCTCTTCCACTATAGATTGTTTGAGACACCACTCGTGAGGCATGAGTATAGCTCTGCTCAATCTGTCCGCTATGATGTTGGTTTTCCTGGGGATATGCATTGCTATCAGAAACCGATGAGAGGAGATCGCCCATTGCCAAAGTCTGAGAGCTTCTCGACACAAAGGATAGGACTTGGTCCCGCCCTGTTTGTTGATGTACCATACCACGGACATGTTGTCCGTGTGAACTGCAATTGTCCCTAAGGGAAGAAAGTCGTTGAGGGCTTGCAACGTTAAAAGCACTGCTCTCATCTCTAGGACATTTATGTGCAGGTGGTATTTGAACGGTTGCCACGTGCCATGGACCATCCTGCCCTGATAATGCCCCCCCCACCCGATCAGGGAGGCATCCGAAGTGACCGCGGCTACCGGGGCCGAGGGGACAAATGGTCTGTCCTGATGGACTAAGGGGGAAGAAGTCCACCAGGAAAGATGGCTCTTGCAGGTCTGTGTCACAAGAATCTTGTGACGCATGGGTAACGGCTGGAAGGACCATTGGGTAAACAACATCCACTGCAGGAGACACATGTAAAAACGGGCCAGAGGAAGAAGTGTGATGGCAGCTGCCATAAGGCCTAACACTTTCAGGACCAACCTGGCTTGTACCTTTTTGCTGAATAGGATGATCCGAACATGGTTTTGGATATCCAGGATTCTTTGGTTTGTTAGGTTTGCTGACATCTGAGTAGTGTCTAGATCTGCGCCTATTAAGGTAATAGATTGGCAAGGCGATAAGGAAGACTTTTCGAAGTTGACTGAAATCCCTAACTGGCTGCAGAGACGTAGAGTGTAATCCCTGGCCTGGAGAAGTTGATGCCTGGTGGTGGCTGAGAGGAGCCAGTCGTCTAGGTACGGAAACACCTGGAATCCCTGACGTCTCAGGTGAGCCGTGACCGCTGCCATGCATTTGGTGAACACTCTGGGGGCTGTAGTGAGACCAAAGGGCAGGGCTCTGAACTGAAAATGACTGGTCCCCAGCCAAAAGCGGAGAAACCTTCTGGAGAGTCTGTGGATTTTTATGTGATAGTACGCATCTTGAAGGTCTATGGAGCACATCCAGTTGTTATTGCCCAGAAAGGGCAAAATCGATTGAAGTGTGACCATCCGAAATCTTGCCTTTTTGACAGACTTGTTTAGCCTGCTGAGGTCTAATACTGGTCTCCAGACTCGCGTCTTTTTGGGGACCAAAAAGAACCTTGAGTAGATTCCGGATTCTAAATTATCTGTTGGAACTGGCTGGATGGCCCTTTTCTCTAGAAGCTTTGAAACCTCTAGCTTTGCAATTTCCCTTAGACCGGGTGGAACGTCTGGAAGGGATCCTTTTTGAGGGAAGGGGCTTTTCTCGAAAGGTATTTTGTAACCCTCGGATATGATCGACTGTACCCATTTGTCTTGAGAGAGGGAAAGCCAGGCTTCTGGGTACAGCGACAATCTCCCCCCGACTGCCTCCAAGGGTGGGCAGTCGGGCAACACCTCAGGGATGCTGGAAGGGCTTGTCAGAGAGAGGCTCTCTGCTGCCCTGGTTCTGCGGACCCCCTCTGCCCCTAGGGCGGCATCTGTTGTTATTACCCCCTCTGCCTCTGGGGGTAAAGTGACCACGTGCGTCAGGCGTGACTCCCTGTGATTTTCGAAACCACATTTTCCCTCCCTTCTGACCTTTGGGGTAAGGTCTAGAAGGGGTGGAGAAACGGACTCCTACGGCAGAAAGAGTCTTGCTGTCTTGCTCGCACCTGGTCAAAGTGTCTTTCACCTGAGGGCCAAACAAAGTTGTCCCATCAAAAGGACAGTTTGTGAAGGACGCCTTAAAAGGGTCTGCAAAATTGCAAAGCCGCATCCAGGACTGACGTCTGAGAGCCACTCCTGTGCCTGCGGCTCTACTCGCCCCATCGGCTGCATAAGAAATGAGCCGCATGGAGGAGTTAGTTATGGAATTTAGGATTCCCAGCTGAGAGGCAATCTTCTCTTGAGCCCCTGCAGCTGACGGATCCTGTACTACTTCACCCAATTCTTTGAGGATATCTCTTTGAAGTCGGGTGAAGTGACATAAATAATTCAGCGAAAGCATAGCAAAGATCGCGGAGGAAAACATCCGCTTACCATACCTGTCCATGGTCTTAGACTCCTTGTTAGGAGGATGGACTGGTACGGAAGGATCTGCAAGTTCCTTCATGGTGGCAGCCGCCACCACCATGGCATCAACCGGGACACCTTTAGTGAGAAACTTTTTTTCAGTGGGGGCCATGATAAATTTAGAAGGCCTCCTGGGGACTGGTTCCACAGAATCAGGAGATGCCCACGCCTTTCGAGCTATCGAGACACCCAGGAGGTGGAGGGTCGAGATCCAAAAGCCTCCAGGTATACCGATTCATCCTCGGAGGGATTAATGGAGGGCCAGTTCCCCCTCTGTTTCAGGAGTTCAAGGATGTCTGAAAAGGAGACATCCTCAGAGGGGGATCTTGGGGACCCCTCCGACTCATCTAAGTCGGTATCTGATGTCGTAGACTCAGGGGAGTCTAAGTGCTTCCTCTTGCAGGTTCTCTTACGCGGGGGTTCCCCTGAAGGATCAGGAGAAACCTCGGAAGAGGAAGTTCTTCCCAATGGGGAAACCTGGGGCGATGGATCTCTGGGTCTGGGAGCAAGAGAGTGGGAAGAGATATCTACAGGCACTGTAGAGGGAGGAGCTAAAGGAACCGACTGCTGATTGAGCTCGGGGGCTAGCACACTCCTCATCACCTCGAAGGCTCCACTCCTGGGGAGGACCGAGAGCTCCCGCTCCGAAGAAACAGGAATCCCCGGCCCCACCGAAAGGGAAGGCTCCGAAGCAGATGTCGGTGCCGAGCTCACCAAGGCCGAAGCTCCAAGAGGGAGAACAGGGTCGGACAAGGGTCCGATGCCACTCGCCCCCTCGGAACCGACCAGGGAAGCCCGACGACCGGATCCCTCCAAGGACGGTCTCAAGGAGGAGATAGGAGTCGAAAACGACGGAGCCGAAAGGGGTGGTATCGGCTCCGAAGCACCAACAGTCACGATACCAATAATCTCCGGCTCCAAGCTCTGAAGGAGAGTCGAAGGAGGAATTTCTGGAGGGTGTGGAATAGCAGTCGTCTGCTGAGACGGGCTATGGAGCATCTGGGCCAGTGCCTGTGATTTCAGCAGTCTACTCACCACTCTCTCCAAGTCATGGTCTGAGAGTCTGGAAGACCTTGAGGATCTGGAAGACCTTGAGGATCGGCTCCGATGGCTCCGCTCCGAAAGTAAGGGAGAGGCCGGAGCCGAGTGGATAGACTCCAGCGAAGGAGATCTAGATCTCTTTCTCGACGGAGCCATTAGAGCCGAAGAACCTTCGGTTCCAGTTGGAGCAGACAGCTTGTTGGCTCCGAGCTGGGTTAGAGATGTGTCTGCTCCAGCAGGAGCCGACGCAGGCTTAGAAGCAAGAGAATCGGCTCCAGCCGGAGCCGACAAAGGTACCGAAGCCAGGGTATCGGTGCCGATCGGTGCCGATACTATAACTTCCGAGAAAGAAGGATCGGCTCCGTCCGGAGCCGATCTCGACTCCGTTGGAGTCGGAACCAAGGCCACAGACTTGGACACTGAAGACTGGGCCTTGGATGGCTTTGAGGGCTTCCCCGAGCTGGACTTAGCCGGGGAGCTCTCAGGCTTGAGAAGACCTCTTAAAATAAGTTTATTTCTATGTTCCTGCAGGACTCTCTGGCTGAATGAGTGGCAAATAGCACAGGAGTCCTGCAGGTGTAGGGGTCCCAGGCAATAAATACAAGAAGTGTGACTGTCTGTCAGTGACATCTTCTGACAGCACGAGTCACACTTCTTGAAACCTGAGACCCTAGTGTCTTTAGACATGACTGAGTCCTAAACACAAACACACACACCACTCAGTCCAAAAATCACACTGACTATACAAAAAAAACTAAGTACAGTGAATAAAAACACAAACACACCTAAACAAATCCTGACAGGAAACTGTTTGGGAGGGTAAGGCCTAAGGCCTGAAAAACAGAAAATATGGATAAGGGGACGGGAAGCTAACGGGAATAGGGCTAAGTGAATCGGGGAACTAACAAACTATGAAAATGAAAAAAATTAAGGTACTGGGATAGCTAAATTTCTCAGAAAAGAGTAATTAAATTCACTTACCAGGAGCTGGCAAAAAAGGTGACCTCATGAGCAAAGCGGCAAACAAGATCTGGGTAATCACCGCCTTGCGTCATGGGATATGGGGCTGCCTCGAGCTGGTAAAAGTGACTCTCGAGCTTAGCAAGTGCCGAGTCGGAGCCGAGGATGGGCTCCGAACCCATCCAGCAAGAATGAAGGCGAGATTGACAACTTAACATCAGATATTTCACTGTGGTTATTTTCACCTTCAGAGGGTTTCTTTCCAAGTTTATAACAGTGCATATGCCTGCTATGACACGGAAGGAGAATGTGACTTGGTATAGGCAACCAATCATCTTTTCCAGGCATGCAATGAAAATACTTGTACTATTTGTACATCTGCTGTATGTTGCACAGGAATTACCTGTTTCTACTACCATCTCCACAACAAAATCATGTGCAACTGAAGGCAAACTGATGTCTTTCCACACATCAGAGCTTCTTAAGATGATCTTTTCACAACCACCAAACCTAGTGTCACACTTTCCTGCTTCCACCCCAGTAGTCAACTAACCAGATTGCACCCCCCTTCTGCAAATTCCTGTCTCCACCACTGTGTGAGGCATGAGGACACCCCTGCTCACGCTGTCTGCTAGAATGTTTGATTTCCCTGGGATGTGCGTGTTGCTATCAGAAACCACTGTGCCATGCTCTCATGACCTCTCGACACAAGGGATATGACAGGGTTACCCCATTTGTTTACATGCCATATTGACGATGTGTTGTTGGGCTGGATGGCTATCACTGCCCTGGGAAAACATCCTGAAAAGTCTGCAATGCTAGGACTGCTCTAATCTCCAAGACACTGGTGTGAAGACAAGCCTCTGAGACCAGATTACTTGGGAGTCTTCCCTTTCAAATGCCCCTACCTCCCCAGAAGGGAAGCATCATTAGTAACTGTGGACTGCGGCTGAGGGAGAACAAAACAGGTGACCTGCTGAAGCAACGCGAGACTCTAGCCACCAAGCAATGTGGTGGTGGCACATGTCCTTAAGACAGATTTGAAGATCCATAGGATGAAATGAGACTTGCACAGAACTGATAAGTGTCCACTGAATAATCCTCATATAGAACTCTGCCAGAGGTGCAAGAGAAACAGACAAAGTCATCATCCCAAGGAGCTGGAAAACTAAGAAAGCTGGAGGCATCTGAGAATTTAGAACTTGGGATGCTTGAATCCATATGGAGGATAGTCTAGAAGGGGGCAACTTGATAGATGGTATCCACATGTCATCCAATGAATTCCCAGGTTTGTACCAGTTGCAAGATGGACTTTTTGTACTTCACAGTAATACACAAAGATAAACACAGCTGAAGTAAGTAGTTCCTGGCTTCAATTACAAATGCCTTTTTGGTTACTGTAAGGAGCCCTTAATCCAGGTAAGGAAAGCCCTGGAGACCATGCAGCCTAAGCCAGACTACGACCACTGCCATGCACTTTGTAAACACCTGGGGGAATGTGATGATCCCAAAGGGCAGTGCCCAAAACTGATAATGGAGTGGGAACTTCCCGGATTATTTCACCATCTGTGTGAGATAATAGAGGAGGTCTACTTAGCACATCTAGAATTCCTTCCTGAGATAATAGAGGAGGTCTACTTAGCACATCTAGTATTCCTTCCTCAAGACAGGAAGAATGGACCCCACCATTACCAGCCAGAAGTTGGTTTGTTTTTATATACAGATTCAACTTGTTCAAGTCTAGAATGGGCCTGCTTGTTTCTCTTTGGCACAAAAGAATCTAGAGTAGAGCCCTGGATCCTCTCTGATCTGGTGGGACCTCTTGGATAACTCGGTTGAGAAGTAATTTTCTTATTTCTACCACAGCTTCCCTTCGCTGTCAGGGAGGAATGACTGGAAGGGATCTTTTGTTCTCTTTTGAAGCATAGAGGAAAAATAATGGAATAACCTCTAGAAAGGATTCTTGGCACCCAAGTATCTGAAGTCTTGGCATTCTATGGGGTAGAGAGCCAGGAGCTTCCTGTTTGCCTCCAGAGACTGACAGCAAGCAAACCATCAGGGGCGCATAAAGGACTTACTGGAACAGTGACTCTGGAAGCCCTGGTTTTGTGGACTACTCCTGCCCCTGGGGCAGAAACCATTGAAATTCCTCACCCCTGCCATGGGGGGCACCATCACCAGGAGCATCCTGGAAAACTGCTGCAACTTGTAAAAAAGGATTAGTTTGCCCCTTTTCTGGTTCCTGGAAAAGGACCTCCTAGGGGTGGAAAATGGATCCCAATGGCAGACACCTTAGTCCTGTCATTGTATCCTTGACTGTTGGACAAGATTGGTACCATCAAATGAGGGATTTAGAAAGGACACCTTGAAGCAGTCCTCACAGTTACATAGGTGCATCCGGGCATGGCAGTGCAGAGTAATACTGGTGCATGCTGCACAAGCTGTACAGTCTGCAACAGTCAAGAAAAGCTTTATGGATATGTTAGTGATGGATTGCATAATAGACAGCTTAGTCTCAAGAGACTTTGGAGTTTCCTGTGGCTGCTGTGTTGACACTGTCTTGACATCACTGCAACCAAATCTCTCTGGAGCCATGCCAGATGAGCAAGGTAGTTCAGCACACACAATACAAACATGGTTGAAGTACATGCGAGCTTCCCCAGGTGGTCCACCACCACAGACTTCTTGTTGGGGAGGGGTGAACTGCAGAACTCTCCTCAGAGATCTCTTTCTTGGTGGCTACAGCAACCACAACAGCATCCACCACTAGGCTGTTGCTCCAAACAAGTCTACCTTTGGGAGGTACCAACACTTGATCAGACTTCCAGGGGACTGGCTTCACCAAATCAGGTTCTCTCCATGCCCGGCAGGGATAACAAAATCAATGAGTACACCCATAGGTGGAACCACCCAGGATGTGGATAATTCTATGCCAAAGGCCTCAAGAAATGCCGACTCCTCTGGGATGGGGACTTTGGTGTTCCATCCCCTGCACTCTCTCAATTCCAATAGGCCACCAAAAGGAGGAATCCTCACAGGTGGATTTTGGCAACCACTTCTCTTCGAGGCTGTTATACTCTGCGAGTAACTCCTCAGGGGCGTCCAGATTGTTCCACCTGAATCTGCTCTTCAAGTTAACCTCTGAGGTGGGGGAACTGAAGAAGTAGGGGATCACAAAATGTGGGAAGGTTCAAGACCTAATGGGGTAGGCTATCCTGAAGTTATCCGATTGTGAGCCTGAGTAACTAGCTAGACAAAAGGACAGGGTCATGTCCAGTTTAACAACTGAAGCCCCAGTCTCTGATCAAGAGAGAATCCTTTGCTACAAAGAAAGCAGACTGCTTGGAATGGTTCCCTTCACATCTGCATATCCAAGAAAGAAACCACCAACCCCATGGGATCAGACAATGAGTTAAGATTCTTAGCATGGGGAAGTCAGACAACTCTGACCCCAAAGCCATGGCAGATGATAAATGAGGAAGGCACACTTTCAGCTGGAGATCTTCGGATCTGACTGTCCTTCCAAAGAAGAGGTGAATTTGCACTCCTTTCTCTCTCTTTACATTTGCTTTAGTCTCTTTCAATCTTATCAATTTCACTTTCTCTCTCTCTCTGTCCTTATCAAACTTCTCTCTAACTGTTCTGGGAAACAGGGACAAGATGGAAAAGTGGCAGGTGCAGGCAGAATGAGAACTTTTAAAACCAGCTTTGCATTCCTATCAGCAAGGACACTCAGTCCAAATGCCGAGCAAACAAAACACTCCATGTCATGGTGTGCCACACCTATGCAATACACACACTTATTGTATGTATCTTGGGGGATGGGGTGCAGTTTAAGCCCAAAGATTGTTTTTCCATAACAGGGCCTAAGAGAGACAAAAGAACAAGCCTCAAAGACCTAGAAGACCGACAGAAGTACCAACAATCATCGCATATGTACCAACTACTTCAAACACAGCTACTATGTCACCAATTACACTTGTATTATAATATGTATTATTTTGGGTGGGAGAGAAAGTACTATCACAAAAATGGTCAGATGTAAGAAAAAGGGCTGCAATGTTGCTAAAAGGAAACTGTCAAAAGAGAAGAAAGGGAAGGAAAACTCCTGAAACACTACTACACAATCTAATACCCCGAAGAAGAATGGAGGCATAGCAAAAAAATAAAGATAAGTAAAAAACAAAAAAAATTCTGCTTATCGCGCTGAAGGAGCTTGGTGGCCATGTTTGGATGCAAATGCGGCAAACAAGATCTGAGGAGAATCAGAAAGGGAAGTGTAACACCATTAGAGGCGGCAATGTTTCAAGGCTATAGAGTCTGAGATGTTGTCCTCAGATCCGGATCAGGTCTAATAACCGACAGGATGAGACTGACAGAAAAGACATCATCAGATCAGAGTGTTACAAACTGATGGGGGCAGTATAGAGATATTTTACATTGTGAGATACGAAAGTATTAAATAGTTTTAATTCTATAAGATAAGATAAGAAATGGAGTTCAGTATCACACTACAGTATTCATAAAATAAAGAGGAATGATACAGATTACCGAACATACAAAGGAAATGTATTAATAAAAGAAATGCATACATTAAATTATGCAGACGGGTTACAGAAATTACAACTCTTTCAATAAAATATAGACAAGACAGAGAGAGAACAATTCAAGCTGGTTTACTGAAAGAGTTATAAACTGATGCACAATGAAAGAGGTCTTTAAAAAAGCTTTGGACACCCACTTCAATAAGGGCTGTTATTATTAACAAGTTGTTTGGGTCTGTGGCTTCTGCTTGTTTATTGTACTTTAATGCACTAAGTAGGAAACATGCGTATAGAAACTGCTCAAATTCTACCAAAAGAAGCCAGCTCCACTGGCATTCAGGGATACAATCCCAACTACAACCTGTTGACCAGAGATCGATAAGTAGATCAGGTGTCTGTCGAAGCTAGTGCAAAGAGAATCTGTGCATCTATCCTTGGCAGAATACATTAGACAGAGACCGTCCAATATTGCAATGCTTTAAGGGAGGAGGAGCAGCAGCACAAAGGATGGCACTGGTGACACATTTGGCTAAAAAAAGAAAAAAAAAAGGGCACAGCTGCCACAGCCCTCAAATATGATGCTTGGGAGTGTGCACTCGCAGACAGAGGGCATAATGGTACCCACAGGTAACAGATGTTGCTTGTTCCTCCACCATGGAGGGAAGTAGGAGCTCATAATAAATACACCCTCACTGGCAGAATGATGATGATGGCAGAAGCCACCACTAAGGCCACCTGTACAGCATGCGCATCCTCCTGGCTAACTCTCATCTCAGGGGAATATCCATGACAGAGGAACTAATGGGCTTGGTGAACACGGTGAGGTCTGATGGTCTGCAGATGCTGTGTGGAAACAGACAGGGAAAAAAAACATTTTTACCAAATGGAGGGGAAAAAAAACTTCAGTACTATTTTTTTTTTTTTCAGATGGGCAGAAGTCATGCAAGGACATAAATGTGATGTCAGTGCTGGCAGATGAAATAAACACTGGCTGAGATTTCAGACGAAGTTTAAGGTTCATCATCACACAAGGCATTTTTCATTCCACCTACACAGCTGTTACAGGAGAAGCAATGAAACATTTTCTCCTAACTAAAAGCAAGGAAGAAAAGCAGAAAATCCAAGCACGGCCTATTATATGATCTAAACTAAAACATACAAAATAAGGCTTCTAGCACATAGCGCATTTCTGAAAAAAAAAAAAGTGTCTAAAATTTCTGGGCATGTACTCTGACTGCCAGGACGAATGGAATTGTGGGTCAGCTCTTCATTACTTCCTCTTACCAAAGTTGTGCAACAGAAAGACTTTATTTTTATTTTAATTATTTTACATTTGTTAATCGTGGATGTCTGACTGAGCCGAAAAGGCCCTTTTTCAGCAGAGGCCCGGGGAGAAAAGCTGCACAAAGAAAAATTACAGATACATTTACTTAGACATGATCAGTATACACACAAATTACAAAAGACATGTTTTTACAGTGGTATGCGGCACATCAACAGTTACAGTAGAGAGAACAAACAAAAAAATATTAATTTAAAAATAAAGATAATTAATAGATTTGTGGTGTACAGCTGAAATTTGGAACATAGGTAGAATACATACATAATATATAGGTACAGTACATACATTGTAGATTAGCCAGTGTTTGTAAGATGAAAACTATTATCAAGTACTCTAGATTTAGTATGTATACCTTATCCACTTTCACTAGCCTGGGGAGCAATCATGGCACTGCCAACTTTGCTTGAGATGTTGCCTGATGAGGTCTTTAAAGGAGGCTTTGGATGATGTGTTTTGAATGCTAGTGGGGACAAAGTTCCATTTTGTAGCCACTGAACTACTATATAGCGCATCTCCAAAGCTATTTTAGCTGTTGGTGACTTCTAGTAGTAGTTTCCTTGATGATCTAAGAGGCCTTTTGGCCGAGTGATGTTGCACTAGGTTTTTGAGGGTAAGACACTTATTGGGGAGGTAATAGATCAAATGACAGAGGCAGAGCTGATTGTAGGTTAGGAGGTTGGGCAGTTCAAGCCAGTGGAGCTGTCTCAAAGCAGTACCGTGATGAGTTCTATATGAGCAATTTGCAGCAAAGTGGGCAATTCTGTTATAGCAGGCTTCCATTTTGATTAGTTCAGTTTTGTTGAGATTAGTCAGAATGGGAGATGCATACAGTAGGGTGGACAGAAGTTGGGAGTGAGCAATGGCTGATCTTGTGTTGTTGGTAAGAAATGGTTTGATACAGGAGAGTGATCTCAGTTTGACATGTTCTTTTTTAATAGTTAAGTTGAGATGACTATCAAATTTTAGGTAGGAGTCTATGGTTATTCCCAGTAGCTTAGCCTGTGCCACTGGAGTGATTGGAGTAGCATTTGTGGAGTAGACAGTGAATTGACTGTTATAAGCGTTTTTGTTAGAACTGGTTATAATCATAAGCTGAGTTTTCTTTGGATTGAGGATAAGTTGGGCTTTGGTAAGGTAGTTTTCAACGTCAGAAAAAGCTAGTTGAGTTGTTTGCAGGAGGGTGGGAATGTTTTGTGCAGCACAGATTAAGGTAGTGTCATCTGCATATTGAATGATAGATGCAAGCTGTGTGGAGGCATGGAGGTCATTTGTGAAGACTGTGAATAGTAGTGGTCCTAAGATAGAGAACCCTGTGGGACTCCTATAGTTATGGGCAGCTGAGGAGAGAGAGAATGTTCCCATTTCACAGCTTGGTACCTGTCAGTTAAGTAGCTCTGGAACCAGGTTAAGAGTGGAATTTGATAGGTGATATTGGTTTAGTTTGTTTAGCAGGATTTGGTGCGAGACTGTGCAAATGCTTTGGACATATCCAAAAAAAGAGTTGACACCTGTGGGCCTTCATTTTTGAGACGGTTTACTGTGTCTGTGAAGCAGAGGAGGGCTGTAGTGGTACTACAGGTAGGTCTGAAACCATGCTGAGTAGGTGACAGGATGTTGCTGTCTAGGAGATTAGCATCTGGGTATGGATGCATTTTTCTAGGATTTTGGCCAGGGGGAAGAGTAATGCAATGGGTCAGTGGAGGTCCCGCCTTTATGTATGGGTGGAACATAGGATATTTTCCAGAGTTTGGGCACATAGTTTTCGACAACTGATCTGTTTATGAGAGTGGAGACTCAGAAAGCAATAGCATCTGCTGTGAGTTTCAAGAAATAGCTGGGGAGTAGGTCGGCTGCTGTTGATGAGGTTTTTAGTTTGGAGAGCATGCTTTTGATTGAAGTGGTGGAAACTGTTTTAAGGGTAAAGCTTGTATTAGTGTTATTTGTGTTGGGGGGATAGTGAGGAAGAAACTGTCCTGTGAGGAAGCTACTACAAGATAGAGCAACATCCTTAAAAGGTAAGACACCCTTGATCACTATAAGTAAAAAACTAAGAGCTCTCATAAAATCATCCAAAGCAAATTTTGAGAGAAAAATAGCTAAAGACTCAAAAGACAATCATAAGGCCTTCTTTAGCTATGTTAGAAACCTGGGAGGAAACTCCCAGATATGCTCAGAACTAGTTCAAAATGATGTGAAGATTACTGATCCTACAGACATTGCCAACATACTGGCTGACAGGTTCAGTGCAAACTTCTCCCCCCCAATAGGAGAGATATCTATACCAACCGATTGGAGCCCCCAAACATCTCCAACGCCCAAGTGAGAACTGCTCTCCAAAGCAAAAACACAGCATCCATGGGACCTGATGGTGTCCCCGGCTGTGTGCTCCACGAACTCAACGAGGAATTAAACCCACAGCTAGGACAGCTGTTTAATCATAGTCTTACCTCTGGATACGTACCCAGGAGTGGCGCACTGCAACTGTGGTCCCACTTCACAAAGGCGGTGCCTCCACCGACCCTGGAAATTACCGCCCATTAGCTTGACAAGCCTTATCTGCAAAGCCATGGAGAGGATCATAATGGACCTCATAAATAAAGACATAGGGAATTTGCAGACTTTGGATCCATCCCAGTTTGGCTTTGTCAAAGGCAGATCATGCCTTCTAAACTTGGTTGACTTTTTGAAACAGTCACCAAAGCCATTGATGAGGAAAGGCAGTCCATACAGCCTACCTCGATCTGGCGAAGGCCTTTGATACAATACCCCACTCGGGTATCATTGAAAAACTCATCAGCTTAAATGTTAACCCATACATCACAAGATGGGTTGCAAACTGGCTGAGTGACAGAACCCACAGGGTCAGAGTTGCTGGCGCCATGTCAGACTCAAAGCCTGTCACAAGTGGTGTACCACAGGGCTCAGTCCTGGGCCCACTCTTGTTTGGCATCTACTTTTCCGAAGTACAAGCAAACACAGGAGGGTTATGGCTGACAAAGTTTGCAGATGACTGCAAACTGGGCGCCATAGTAGAAAACACATCTGACACAGATATCCTTCAGAAGGGTCTCACAGAAACGGATAACTGGTGCCAGAGCCATGGCCTAAAGTTAAATGCCAAAAAATGCATAGTCATACCCTTCGGGAAAAACAAGGTTACCCCTAGCTACCAAATAGGTGGCAATCCACTGAGTACAGAAGAAGTTATCAGGGACCTGGGGACCCAGGTTGATAGTAGTCTGTCATTCGACACCCATGTAGCTAAAGTAGTTAGGAAGACCTTCTACATTGCCCACCTTATCATGAAGGGATTCTCATCTAGATCAAGGGAGGTCATAGTCTCCCTATACTCATCACTCAACAGGCCAATGATTGAGTACAATGCCCCATTCGGAATGTATCTGACCCGACACTTGCAGCAGCTGGAGAGGCCACAAAGTTCCTCACCAAAAGGATAAAGGGTCTCAAACATCTGTCCTATGCTGCCCGACTGAAAGAACTCCAGCTCTATTCAGTCGCCACCGCTTGCTCAGAGGTGACCTTTGCCTAACATACAAGGCCATGTCAAACCCAGATTTGATGAATATGCTTCACCTCAAAAAATCTAGATCCGTCAGAGCCACAAGGGCGGGAGACTTAAACCTCGACACGGCTATTAATAGGACGTGCTGGAGGGATAGATTCATCACCCAAAGACTCCCTATGCTGTGGAATAAAATCCCGGTATATGTGAGGCAGAGCACCTCGCTGGCCTTGTTCAAGAGAAATCTTGACCAATGGATGGGAGATCGCAGATATACCCCAGGGATTACCTCAGTGTCACTGCTCAACAGAGGCACAGCAAAATAATGGGTATAGTTCCCCATACTAAAGGGGTGGCGTAAGCCACAAAACTATGGGCTAGGCTTGTAAATGCCCTCGGGCAGATAGCCTAGTATGAACCTATGAACCTATGAACCTATGATACTAAGGATAGAATTGAGTTCACAAAGTGGGAGCTGAATTGTGTTTCGATGGGAACTTTAGTGTCATGGGTGGTTGGTTTGGGGGTAGCCTTTTGGGTGGATTTTAGTAGCTGGTTTACATTTTTCCAAAATTTTTGGGGGTTGTGTTGGTATTTAGTTTGTAATGTTGTGTAATAGGATTTTTTGTCCCGCCTAATGCATTTTTTTGCACGGTTGCGCAGTTCTTGGTACTTAGTTAGGCTTTGGGTTTCTTTGTTTCTTTGATAGTAAAGCCAGGCAGTGTATCTGGACTTGAGGATTTGTTTGGTTTCTTTACTGAGCCAGGGGTTTGTAGAGGTTCTGACCTTGATTTTGCGCAATGGAGCGACAGTGTCTAGTTGTTGTAGAAATGTATTGTTGAAATATGCTACAGCCTGGTCAAGGGGGTGGGTTTTTAGGGGGGGTCCAGTCAGTTACACAGTAAAGTGTTGAGGACCTCAGGAGAGAATTTTTGTGTTTCTAGTGGATATATAGTTAGTGGTTTTGTATATGCTTGTTCTACTACGAATAAAATATACTATGTTGTGGTCACTTAAGTTGTCTGGGAGACTGCCTGTGTGAGGGTACAATGTGGGGTTGTTAGTTAGGACCCAGTCAAGGATGGATTCCCTTTTAGACTTTTTTATCACATCTAGTTGGAATTTGGACTAGCTGCTGGTAGCCATGGAGATTTATTAGATTACTTTGTGGTTCTGATATACAGGTGAACCAATCTAGGCTGAAGTCCCACAGAATAAGGGTTTCTTGTGAGTATGTGGAAGAACACCAGGATAAGAAGTATTCAAGGCTAGCAGATGTATTACCAGGTGGAATATAGATCACAATTGTGGTGATGACCTTTTTAGGGTGAAGTTGAAGTTGTGAGATAAGTATGTCCCAATTATTGGGGGAGGGGTGGGAGTTTGGTAACTGATGGACAGTTAAGTTGTACTTGTACAGTAAGGCAGTTCCACTCCCTTTACGAAGTGGTCTGTCTTGTGTAATGATATTGTAGCCGGTAGGGAGAACATCTGAGTTAGCTATGTTTTTATTTAGCCAGGTTTCTGTTAAAGCAACTATGTTTGGGGAGTAGTGTGCTATTGTGGCCTGGAGTTCAGGTATTTTATTTTTGATACTTCTAATATTAATATTTAGCATTAAAAGATGATTGGTTTTGCTGCTGTTGTTCATTTGCCCAAGGATGAAGAAAGTGGGGGTGTTATGTTCTGACATTTGTGTTGGAGCAGTTTGAGTTGGACAGGATGGACTTGGGCCTGGGTTGGTGTGGATATCCCCCTTTATGGTGAGCCTGCTGTTAAAATTTTGATACAGATGTTGGAGTTTGGTGAGGAGTGTGAGAAAGTACTGTGCTTTTTTGGAGTAGGAATGAGAGCATATGTGTTTAGTTCTGAATTGGTCCGTTACGTAATTCTTGAACAATTGTGGTCAGACATTATTATAATGTGTGGTGTCTGTATATGAGAGTGCATAATGTAATGTTGTGCTACTAAATTTAGGGATATTGTTAGAGTGATAACGTGTGGTGTTGTAAAGAATTATGAGAAGACAGACTAGACTTAGTTGTGTGATGGGCATGGTTATAAAGTTTAAGCTGGTTCAAGGTGGGGAGTCTGAATAGGATTTATAGGGTTGCACTATATGTGGATGGGGAAGTAGTGTGGGTGATGTAAAAAATGTCTAGTGTGAATGAGAGTGATTGGGAGTATTTTGTGTGGAGCAAGTTGGTGTGGTATAATGTGATATGACTTGAGGAGCTGTGATTGGTGGAGGTGATGTTGAGGGTGAGCTGTGGGTGTGGCTGTGATTACTATAAATGTAGAGGTAGTGGGGGCAGGAGGGAATGGGGGCAGGGCAGGGGAGCGGAGCTGAGAGAGCCTGAGCGTTAGCGAGGGTGAACGGAGCGGGGCAGAGCCCACCAAGACAAGAAGAAAAAAAAGTAAGTAATTACTTTACAAATCTGAACACTTTAAACAAATTCCCAAGGTCTAATGGCTTACCAGTAAGCAGAATGTAATTCCTGAAGAGCACTTGTCCTGGTGGGAGACTTGAAATTTAAAGATGGCTCCATGCTCAGCAGGAGTCTAATATAGACTTAGTATTGGGGGAGGGAGATAGCACAAGGGGGTAAACCAGGTGGAATGCAAAGAAACCAGAGAGGCAATCAGTGGAAATCAGTGAAGGCCTCAGAGGGGGGTAAGTAATAATTCAAACTACCTGTAAAGTGAAGGAGAGAAGAGACAGCAATGTTTATTAAGGTTGGGAGTGTGTCTTCACATTGACTTGCTGATTAGTAACCAGTTTGTGCACAGATAGAGTAGGGATATACATTAGCAATGAAGGGGAATGTATAGAGATGCAAATAAACAGGTGGGCCTCCAAGTGATACAGACTAAGGCAAAAAGCACTGAGAAGGCTGCTTGATGGTTAATTTAGCCACAGGGATCTGAATCAAATGTATGCTGTCTATTGGACAGTTAAGATTACTGTACTAGTTGGGGGGGAGGACACAAAGCTACAACAGTCAGTTTTATTAGCACGCTGAGAACTACTAATAAATACTGCTAATGTAATAGCTTTACTCTCATAAAACATACAAGTAGAATGCCTGGGTGGACTGACCCTGCGCTTGAGGCTCAAAATGTATATCTACTGCTAATGTAATAGCTTTACTCTAAAAAACAGACAAGTAGAATGCCTGGGTGGACTGCCCTGCTCTTGAGGCTCAAAATGTATATCCTTGTTTAGTTTGCAGTACGGACTCCTTCTTATACTGTATGGGTGGAGTGGTAGCCGCAGACCGCAGATTTGCTTGTGTGCGCTCCTGCTCTTGAGGCTCAAAATGTATATCCTTATTTCGTTTGCAGTACTGATTCCTTCTTATACTGTATGGGTGGAGTGGTAGCCGCAGACTGCAGATTTGCTTGAGTGTGCTCCTGCTTGAGGCTCAAAATGTATATCCTTGTTTAGGTTGCAATACTGATTCCTTCTTATACTGTATGGGTGGAGTGGTAGCCGCAGACTGCAGATTTGCTTGAGTGTGCTCCTGCTCTTGAGGCTCAAAATGTATATCCTTGTTTAGTTTGCAGTACTGATTCCTTCTTATACTGTATGGGTGGAGTGGTAGCCGCAGACTGCACATTTGCTTGTGTGTGCTAAGCAAGCAGAATGTAATTGCTGAAGAGCACTTGTGTCCTGGTGGGAGACTGGAAATTTAAAGATGTTCATTTCATGCACACTGCACTCCACACACTCTTAGAAAATACTGTTTGATCATCATGAATCTCATAGCAGCTTGAACTGCATTCATTCATATTCCTTAGTGAATCAGGAGAATATGTCCTTGTACAATACATCCGATTACATATTCAAGGGTAACAGAAAATATTAGAAAAATACAAAAAAAACACACTGGTCATAAATAAGTTGATGTTCAAAGTCAAAATGTCAAATGGCAGATACCAAACATTAAACTGGTTTTAAACTTACCAAGATGCTTTGCTCTCGAGGTGAATTTCTTAGCATCCATGTCTCAAACACATAAGTTGGTTATGATCAGCAAACCATTTTAATCCTCTATGTACTACATGAAGAATGGTGACTACGCTCCGAAATTCGGAAAAAGACAAATCGGTTAACTGTTAGACTGGAGAGAGACCAAACATTAACAAAAGTTAAGCACCCCCTGCTTAAGTTGTTAAGATCGGGTTTTGGGGCTAGGCAGTTAAATCTGCCAGTAGTGACCACCAAAATAACAGCAGCAGAATGAAAGATTTGTTTCTGTCTGCTGTCTATTGGTAACATGATATAACAGGATGCATGTACACCTGCATTTTTTGAAATATATGAAGTCTGAATCTCAAATGTCTTCCATTATTTTATAAATTCAGTCATTCGTAATTTTCCCAAAAACCATGAGGAATACACTAAATACATCTGGGAAAAATCTGGACAGTTAAGAGGCATGGAAGGGGAGGTTAAATAATTTAAGGGACTGTGCTGCACAGACTTTTTGACAGCTCTTTGAAAGCTGGCAAAACACTTAGCTTTTTTTTCCTTTCTTTTTTCCTGTGAAGTACAGTTGTGTAAGCTGAACTTACCATTAACAGTAGAAGTTCGAATGATCACTGCTGCAGCAACCTTAACTATATGGGATATATCCTACCAAGGACACAACAGCTAGCCAGCTTCCATGCTCCCAAACTGTCAAGCAGCTCAACTAAAAAGACAAATTTGGGCACAAAGCCCTTCACAGCTTTACTGCCAGTACAGAGAGGATAGCTTAGTCCTGAAAGGCCAATGCAAGGAACAAAAAAATAAATGTCCACAGCCTGGTATAAAAAAAACACCAAAAAAGAAGGGGGTTGGGGTGGGGAGAGGGAGTGGCTACTGCTGCAGTGATCATTTTTTTCCCAATATCTTTATTAACATTTTCAAACTTTTATATAACAATTAAAGACGTTGTATTAATACTCATAACATTACTGACAAACAGGTAAAATATTTAACACATTATAATAAATATCATAAGAACTATATATACAAAAAGTGCTAAATGCCTGTATACATTTTCTGTATCTCAAATTAATACAATAAAATAATACACAAAAGGGTAGTAGGTGCCTTAAAAATACATGACATCTCTTCTGTTAAGCCAGTTCTGTGAAATGTAAAATTTAATGACTGAAAAAAAGGTGATAAAAAAAGAAGTTATGTACTCACCATAACGTTCCATCGGAGTAGTTAGACTTCATTTGTCAGCAACCTGTGGGGTCCGGATCCGATACAGATCCGAGCTGGCAGCTTACCAAGCTAAAGATCCGAGCTCCAAGCTCCTCCCCTTACCCATACTACACTGCAACCTCCTCCCAATCCTCAGATCGAGTTTGCCACCCAATACATGACACCCAACAACCTAAGACACCAAAAACCTGACCCGAACACATGCACAAGGCTCATCAAACTCACAACATCGAGCCCAAACAGGGAAATAACCATCAAGGTCAGGGGGGAAGGAGGGAGGGAAGGTTGCTGATATGAAGTCTAACTACTCAGATGGAACGTTATGGTGAGTACATAACTTCTTTATCTGAAGTAGTTAACTTAATTTGATCAGCAACCTGTGGGACAGAGTCACCAGCTACCGAAATCTTGGGAGGTCCTTAAGGAAGGATATTCTGGAGGACTGCAGAGCCAAAGGAAGCCCTTCCTCTAGACACCAAATCTAGCTTATAATGAGTAATAAAAATGTGAGAGGAAGCCCAGGTAGCTGCTGAGCAAATATCATTCAGGGAAACTCTAGACCAGAATGTAGCAGAAGTAGCCACAGAATGGGAAGAGTGAGCATGAACCCCTTCAGCTTCTGATAATCCAAGTTCTTTATATGCTTGTAAAATACAAAGCGAAATCCATTTAGCAGGAGTCACCTATGAAACTGGTTTTCCCAAAAAGGGTTTAGCAAATTAAACAAAAAGCTGATCAGATTTACAGAAGGGTTTGGACCTATGCAAGTAAAAGCATAACTGCCTGTGAACATCCAGCAAATGAAGTTTGTATTCCCCTTTATTTTGAAAATTAGGGGAAAAAACAGGCAAATTAATAGACTGATTAATGTTGGACTCTGAAGCAACTTTAGAAAGAAAAGAAGTGTTAGTCCTGAGAGATACCCTATCCTCGTGAAAAACTAGGTATGGGGGTTTCATACATATCGCCTGAAGCTCCAACACTCTCCCGCCTGAAGTAATAGGCCCCAGGAAGTCGGTCTTCCACAAGAATTTCAAGTCAACTGATGCTGCGGGCTTGAAAGGGGGTCACCTAAGGCCTGAAGAAGTCAAATCCCACGGAGGGGAAGGATTTTTGATAGGGGGTCTCAGAAGAAAAGTACCTTTCACAAAAGTCTTGTAAATTCTGGCAGCAGCTAGGGAACCTGAATTTTCCCCTACGTGAAAATGGGAAATAGCCGCCAGCTGGACTTTTACTGTGGAAGAGCTGGCCCTTTGCTGGAAAATATGAGACAAAGTCTAATACTGCTGGAACTGGAGTGGTAAAAGGATTCAGATTTCTCTGCGAAGCCCAAATGGAAAAACGTCTCCATTTACTACTGTAAATTTTTCTGGTAGAGGACTTGTGTGCCGCTACCAGAATGGATTTAACTGGGGAATAGATACCAGGAGTCCTGGCAACTAATGGAACTGGAGCAACCAAGCTGTGAGCTTGAGGCTGTCCAGATTCAGAGGAGGAATTCCCAAGAGATAACGAATAGGATCTGGAATGAGATCCAAAATCCAGGTCGGAGCTAGAAGATGAGACCGCAGGCAAGGGAACCAAACTTGACGAGGCCAGAATAAGGCTATGAGGATAACCCTGCTCCAACGAGCGTTCTGTATGAATTATGTCATGAGAGGAAGTTGGGGATACGTGTAAAGAAGACCAGGTGGCCAAGCATGGACAAGAGCGTCTCTGGGGGCTTCCCCCATAGGAGGAATCAGAGTGAAAAACTCGCTGTACTTCGCGTTGGATGGCGATGTGAAGAGATCGCAGCAAGGCTGACCCCACCTGCGGAAGAGCTGTTCCACTACATAACGGCTCGGAGACCACTCGTAAGGCGAAAGGATAGTCTTGCCCAATTTGTCTGCCAAAATGTTGGACCGACCCAGGATGTGCATTGCTATCAGAAAGCAGTTGGTGGAGATCGCCCATTCCCACACTCTCATGGCCTCTCGACAAAGTGAATAGGACCTGGTTCCCCCGTTTGTTGATGTACCAGACCACTGACATATTGTCTGACTGGATCGCAACAGTGCCCAGAGGAAGAGAGGTATTAAGGGCCTGCAATGCTAAAAGGACTGCTCTCATCTCTAGAACACTGATATGCAGAACGGTCTTGCTTGGAGTCCACGTGCCTTGGACAGTCCTGCCCGAACAATGTCCCCCCCACCCCAGGCGGGAGGCATCCATGGTCACCGTGTGGCTTGGCACGGAGGAGTAACGAAGGGGTATCCTTCTCGCAGATCCTGGGATTGAAGCCACCACGAGAGAAGTTTTGCACATTTTTGCTCAGAGGAATTGAAAAGTCTAGAGACTGATGTAATAGAGGCCAGTGAACTTGTAATGTCCACTGTAACACTCTCGTATGCAGACGTGCACAAGGGACCAGATTTATAGCTGCTGCCATGGACCCTAGGGTTCTCAGGACTAACTTCGCTGGGGGTGCCAGAGTCTGAAGGAGTGACAAGACATGAAGGGCCAGGCTGTGAAGTCTGTCTGGAGTCAAAAATATCCTGGCCTGAAGAGAATCTATTCTTGCTCCTATGAAGTCTAGAATTTGAACAGGTTGAAGAGAAGACTTCTTTAGATTTATCGTGATTCCCAGCCAAGTCAACAATTGCAGAAAGAAATTTCTTGCTAGTACAAGGTGATGCCTGGTGGAGGCAGTGAGAAGCCAGTCATCCAGGTACGAAAGACCTGGATGCCCTGAAGCCTGAGGTGGGCCGCTACAACTGCCATGACCTTGGTAAACACCCTGGGGGCTGTGGTAAGACCGACGGGTAGGACCCTGAACTGGTAATGACTGGCTCCTAGCCAAATGCGGAGGAACCTCCTGGATCGCCTGTCCATCAGGATATGGTAGTATGCATCCTTGAGGTCTATTGAGCACATCCAGTCTTCCTCCTGCAAGAAGAGCAGGATGGATTATAGAGTGACCATCCGGAACTTTTCCTTGGCAACGGACAGGTTCATTGTGGATAGGTCGAGAATCAGCCTCAAGTCCCCTGACTTTTTTGTCACCAAAAAGAACCTGGAATAGATGCCTGATCTGGACTGGTCTGGGGGCACTTGCGGGATTGCTCTTTTTTCTAGCAGCTTTCTTATTTCTAAAGCTGCTGCCTCCCTTTGAGCGGGTGGGACGTCCGGGAGGCTCCTTGGGTATAGGGGACTGTTTATGAAGGAAATAGAATAGCCTCTGGATATTTTTCGAAGCACCCAGCGATCCGACGTGATGAACTCCCACTGGGCTAGATGTCTCGAAAAACTCCCCCCGACTGCCTCCAGAGAGGAGCAGTCAGGCAACCCCTCAGGGCTGCCGTGCAGTTCAGTCAGAAAAGGTTTCCCGTGACCCGAAGTTCTTCGGTCCCCCTCTGCCTCTGGGGGAGGAGTCCCGAGCATTCCAGGACTGCTGAGATTTCTGGAACCACAGCTTCTTTTGCCCTCGCTGGTTCCTGGAGAAGGACCTTTGAGGGTTAGAGAAGTGGATCCCGATGGCTGACAGCATTCTCCCGTCCTCCTCGCTCTACACAAGCGTATCGCTGTCTTCCCGAACAGGGTCAAACCATCAAAAGGAGCATTAGCGAGGGATGCCTTGAAAGGTTCTGAAAAATCGCAAAGCCGGAGCCAGGCATGACACCTCATGGCAATACCAGACTCGGCTGCCCTAGCGGCTCCCTCGGTGGCATGAGAGAGTAAACGCATGGACGTATTCGAAACAGACTTGAGACTGGTCATACGAGCTGACAATGTCCGTTTATCCTCGGCTGAAATGGACTCCGGGGGAGACTCAGCGTGCTCCTTCACGAGGTCACACTGCAGTCTAAGTGGGCCATGTAATTCAGCTCCCTTATGGCAAAGGTAGCTGAAGCAAGCATCTGCTTTCCAAGATGATCCATCCCCCTAGACTCCTTGTCGGAGGGATGGAGCGAGGAACTTTCCTGGGCGAGTTCCTTTTTGGTGGCCACCGCTGCCACCACCATGGCATCAACTGGGGAACCCTTACTCCAAGTGGGCTTGTCCGCAGGAGGCTCAATACTTTGTCAGGCCATTTGGGTATTGGCTCTACAGTGTCTGGTTCCTTCCAGGCTCTGGTGGTAATAAGGTCCACCAGAGGGTCGGCTGAGAGGGGGACACCCAAGAGGTAGATGCGCCTACGAATGCCTCCAGAAATACAGACTCGTCCGAGTAAGTTTTTTGGCTGACCAACCCCCTCTCTGGCAAAGAATTTCAATTATGTCTCCAAAGGAGATGTCTTCAGGGACGATCTGGGGGAACCTTCCCCTTCCTCCAAGTCAGTATCCTCAGTGAGGGACTTGGGGGCGTCCTTGTGTCTCCTTTTACACTGGCATTTGCGAGGGGCCTCCTTAAGGGGACTCTCTGGGGAGGGCACACAAACAGTCTCGTATTCCTCAAGGGGAACTGTCTGGGGCGTATCAGACACAGCCTGTCTCTGGGAGACTGGATGATGGAAGACAAACTCAGTTGCAAGGGAGCGGGGGCAAACTCCGAGGAAAGAGAGAGGGGTCTCGATCCTTCAGAGAGAACCCTCTCCACAATGTTGAAAGCCAAAGGGGAACTGGCTTCCCTGAAACTGTTGGTGAGGGTAGCCATGCCCCTCAGATCCAATGAGGAGATCGGAGCCAAGGCCGGACCCAAGGAGACAGTATGCCCCGACCACAACGAGGCCAACAACACACATCACCTCGGATCCGACGCCCGATCTTGGCTCAGAGCTCGGATCCAACAGGCTCAAGGGCATGGCCAGCGTCGAGGTAGGAGGAACCATCAGCGCCGACCCCCTGACTCTGAGGCTCCTCGGATCCATGGACTCCAAAACCAGAGGGTGGATCGGAGAAGGAGCTATCGGGGCAAATGTCGGAGTTGAACTCCCCGCTCCAGCTCGGGGGGGGGGGGGCAGCAACACTCCCATCTGCAACTGAGTTTACAGGAACCTTCTCATCATCCGGTCCACATCAGCTTCAGAGAGACTCCTTGTAGAGCTCGAGGACGCCACCGACACCGGCCGGCAGAGCCAATGCAAGGACGACCTCGAAGTGGGCCAAGCCTCCTCCTCTTGCTCCGGGGAGAATCAAAAAGAACGGAGCCAAGGGGAAGATGGCCTAGCCATTTTTTCTGGTGAAGTTGCTGCAGAAAAGGTAGCTGACTCAGCGGGTAAGAGACCTGCCAGAATCAGCTTAGTCCTGCGATCCCACAGGGCCCGGGGGTTAAAAGCTGCACAAATCTTGCAGCCGGTTGTCAGGTGGTGAACCCCCAAACAAACTACGTACAGAGTGTGACCATCGGCCGGCGACAGCTTATGGCTACACTTTGTGCACTTAGAAAATGCTGGCTTCTGACCTTCCGACATATCCAACTTAGACAAGCTAAGAAATCAAACACACACACACACACACACACACACACACACACACACACACACACACACACACACACACACACACACAGTAAAGGTCTACACAGACAAAAAGTTCAGAAACGTTCCTACTCCACTACTCTATTTTTTATTTTGAAACACAAAACCCGGGGAAAGATGAGGATAGAGGTAAGTATTTTTAGCACTCGAATGAAACACACACACAGAGCGAAAGTTAGTGACAACCTAACGAACCTGCCTGGAGCTCAAGAATCCCGTGCTGGCGAAGCCACGGAAAACGAGATCTGGGGATTGGAAGGAGGTTGCAGTGCATTATGGGTAAGGGGGAGGAGCTTGGAGCTCAGATCTTTAGCTTGGTATGCTGCCGGCTTGGATCCGGAACCCACAGGTTGATGATCAAATGAAGTTAACTACTTCAGATCATGTATTTTTTACTTCATTAAACCACAGGGAGGGATACAGAAGATGCATATTGCCAGGAAATTTTTCTCATAGCCCATCTTCTCTAGCCTGAATTTTCAAGAACACCGCAGTTTACAGAAACAATTACAGCTTGAAAAGATATGTAGTATATCAGCTCTCTGGAACTTACAGTATGAGCCATTTTGTGAGGATGCAGTGTAATATCTATTGAGTATATCTAGGGTTAAACATGCATTGTGCACAATCATTGACTGTGTGTATATATATATATATCTACATATATATATATACACACACATTTTATACACACACATATATATATATATATATATATATATATATATATATACACACACACACACACACACACACACACACACACACACTTTCTAAAGGGGAGTAGTTTTAAGGTTGATTGAATAGACTGGATTTTCTGACTATTTTGAATTGCTGGATTTAAGATAGTCCAATAGAGCATCTTGATATTTAATAGATAAAATTAATTTACACATATACAACATCAATTTTTCAAGGTAATGGCATTCTACAATACTTTGCCCAAATTTATGTTGTTGTCATTAATCTTAGGGTCCTCCAAGTGGGTTGAGATAATTTCTTTTACTTGTCTCAATATGACAAAATAGCTTTTAGGGAGGTTCAAAGCATTCCTTAAATCACTAATTGATAGGTTTCTGTGAATATAAATGTGTAGTGCACTTTTTTTTAAATAAAGGATAGTTATCTAGGTTAATCATTGAGTTATTTCATTTAAAGTTTGGGTTAAGATGAATTGGCTGTTGAATTTTGTATGAACTTGTTAGATTTGGTGAGTCAATTATTTACTGTAAAATTATTATTTTATTCTTTAAATATTTATGTATTTTGATGCTTCCAATGCTCTAAGAAAGGGTAAAGCTTTAGGATTGCGTTTACAGTTAATTATTTGATTATACCAAACTTTCCCAAGTAGGACTCCAGTCACTCTTAGTTGGGCTATAATCCAATATTGCTATGATTCTACTAAACTTAATTATATTATAATAGAGTTTAAAATCGGGGAGGCCCAAACCACCAAGTCAATTTCTGGTAAGTAATTCTAACAGATTTAGGTGCCCATAAGAATTTGAATAAATTCATATTTATATTTTTAAAACAAATTATTTTGTATTATCATATTAGCTGCATTAAAATGAAATAGTAGCCTTGGTAATATATTCATTTTAATGGTAGCAGTTTTCGATAGCAAAGGAAATTTTAGTTTAGTCTATCCAAGAAGATCTTGTTCAACAGTTGTCCATAACTTCATTAAGTTGTTTTGGTAGAACAAACAGGGATCATGATAAAAAACATATACCCAAATATTTCATTTAATTTCAGTCTCTGGAAAGTAGTTAGTTAAATTATAATTTGGGTTTAAGGGAAAAATAGAAGATTTAGTTTATAGTTAGAAAATTTTAAAAATATGAAGCAAGGTTTAAATCATTAATGCAACACGTTTATTGTGTATTTTAAGAAATGTAGTGTACATTTTTTGTGCTATAAAAGAAAGAAATGTTTTATATATACATTAAATAGGTACAGATGATGGACAACTTTGTCTTGTTCCATTAACGATCTTAATCAGAGAGGAAGCAATCTGATTTATATGCAGCACCACAAACAAACCCACTTGATCAGGCGAAGAAAACTAATGCACAACAACCAACATTTGGATGCAGCTAAAATCTTGTGAAATTGAAATGTTTTTGTATATACTTAAATTTATTTTGTTTACTGACTCATAGAAAATGTTGAATGAATAGATTTTAACATGGCATTTATTCGTTATGTAATGACTGGATAGATCTGAATAGGTCTGGCGCCTAACCTTGTATTTATGGAGAACAGAGGAAGTAAAATACGTACTTTCTGATGAAGTTCCATTGAATACAAATAAAGGAATGAAAGAGCTAAAACTGGGTTCAGTTTGTCTGTTCTGCTGACAATTTCACAAGACTTTACCTGCATCAAAATGTTGGTTGGTGTACATTATTTATATGCAGAGTTGTGTGGGCATTGACATAAAGAACTAAGTTAATAAAGGCTTGTGGTAAGCTAAAATACATTATAATTGAGAAAAGGAAGTCCAAGTTGAGTCTATCAAAGGCCTTAAAAGCATCAAGTGCAAGTGTAAGCAGCAAGTTGTTATACGGTTTAAAAGTATGATCAAGGTATTCAATGCTAGCATGTGGTCACAGGCTGGTCTACCCTGAAGAAAACCAGATTGATTAGATAAAATTATACTTGGTAATAAAGGTTTCACTCCATTAGGAAGTAGTGAAGCAAACATTTTAATATCTATATTGATAAGAGAAATCAGTCTGTAATTTAGTGAGTTCTTAGTGTCAGCATTCGCTTAGGGAATAAAGACGGTTTTAGAATTGTTGAGAAATATAAAAAACAATGGTATCTCAGCTCTAATTGAACAGCTGCAAAAATATTTTTCAGATTTTCTGACAAAGTTTTATAACATTTTGTAGTGCAACTATCAGGTTGAAGGGATTATGACTTTGGCTAAGTTTTGGGAAATTTAATTGACTTAAAAATGTATCACTTTCCTGTAATTTGAATAGCAAATTTTGTCAGCAGTACATCTAAGAATATAGCTGCTTTGTATAATTTTGCCTTGGTATATTATTTTGGTTATTGAAGGGAAGGCTTTCATATTTATCATTCTCGCTAGAAGTTCTGATGAACTTGTGTCCATTCTGAAAATCTACCAAACATTTTCATTTCATTCAATGATTGCTGCTTTGTATATAATAAGTGGATTTCTTTTTGAAGATCATTTTCATCTTTTGCAGGGTCTGGATTATAATTTAGGTAAAGTTCCTCTTCAAGTCTACAAATCTTTTCTTTTAAAGTATTTTCTTTTTAAGTTATAAAATATTTTATAGTGTGATTCCTTATAAATGATTCCCCTGATCTGGGTTTTGATGGCAGTCCATTGTATACCAAGCAGAATTTGAGAGTTGGAAGAACTACACAAACTCAGTGAGTACATAGTTAATTTCTTGATTAAGGTCTTCTTTTTGAAGTATCATGGGAATAAAAGTCCAATTATAAATTACTTTTTTAAAAACTGGAAGCATTGGTTCAGTTTATAGTAAGTGTAATTCTAGAGTGATGCAAGAAAAAACTTGGTTCTATATGAAAGGCAATGTTAGTTCTTAGGAAAATTTCTGAAATCAGGAAAAAGTCCAACCTAGCCCAGGTTGTATAGCAATGGGAGTAGAACATACATTTCTTTGATAATGTACCACTATTCTGAAAATTAAAAGGGTCAAATAAATTAAAAATCTGACATTAAGTCTGAACCCGCAATAGAAACATAAATATATGTTTTACTCCTACTTGTCCTGTCAGTGGTGGGATCACTAACTGCATTTTGGTCTCCTCCTACAATATAGTAACAATTAGGGAAAAGTATTAGTATTTTAGATTGACATGATAAACATATGTTTAGTACAAGGTGCATAACAATTCAAAAACAGTATAGGTTTATCAAAAAATGTGTTCTTAACTAAAAAGCACCATCTCCCCTCAATGTCTGTGTCATGCTGTACAATAGTATCTTTAAAAAAAAAAAAAAAGATTTTAATAACTGTAACCCCATACTGTTGGACCCATTACCCTATTTCAATAACTGTTGAAGCCATTCTTCCCCATATCTTGAGCCTAATGACCCAACATACAAGTCTCTTGTATGAATATTATTTCAGCCTCAGACTTAAATGCTAAGTGAAAAAATGGATCTCTCTCCTCTTTTTTGTTTGTATACCTTTAATATTCCACAAATTGATTATAATTTATTATCCACACTGACATTCCCTACAAAAGTATATGACGGAATGGTAGATCAGTATTGCCTCACACCACATACACCAATATTTGAAGTACAAACTCAAAAGGAGTGGCATATAGCATAGCACTTAACTCTTCCTGCTAAAATCCTGTGCCTAACCACAACCCTACAGTGCCAGGAAGAGGGTAATGTAATAATGCATAGATAACTATATAGGTAAACCGCAAATAAACCTTGGATCCAATAATATTTTCTACTTCCTAACACTTTAACAATGTTATTTAGAATAAAACAATTTTGAACAGGATGAATACTTGCTATAACCCCACATATCTTGCCGCACAGCCCCCATTATGCTGGGTAAGCTAAGAGTACACAGGAACATCGTAAAAAACACTATGCTTAGTCAAACTTATAGCCTGTAAATATAGCTGAACAGTTTTTAGCACAGCAGTCTGTTTCCCATAACTTGCTTATTTATATTTAAAAAATCAGAAAATACATAATTAAATATTAAATCCACTTGGGATACAAGAAAAACATCATTAATATATTTTGTCATGGCTATAGCTGGGACAGATGCAAGCATTTGAACAGAAACTTCGTTGTAAGAAAAACAGGAAGTGCTCTGCATAATCCACGCTGAGCTTAAACACAGGCCAGTCAGTCTCCCATCCAGGAAGAATGCCAATCAGCAAAACCAGAGCTTGAGATATAAGGAAAACTTACATTTATTCTAGGTTATTTCCTTAAAGTTTTAAGTAATTTTTGGTAGACTATAAATCGCACTTTCTCAAATACATGTACTAGCAATTTGATGTAAATCCTTCATGGTTTACCATGGTGATCAAACTTCACTCAAGGATAGTGTTGAAAGCATTCATAAGGGCTTGTTTTGCTTCTTTAAGCAATCCAACTCCTTTATCCTGGAATATTAAAGTGAAGGAGTACCTCATTTGAAATTTAATCTTTTTAGAAATTAGGAATGCCCAGAATGGTAACAGTTTCTGGAGATCCCTTTAATCTGATAGGGAAGATCTTGAGCAAAAGTAATTTATTTCCATTCATTAGCAGTATTCTTTGCTTTTTAGCAGTTGCACATATTTTGGATGCATCCTGACTGTTTAAAAGCCTGATATAAATTTACATATGTTTATACTGGGTTTGTGCAGCTCTGAGTCCTCAATGTGCTCTCTCATTACCAATCTGGTTGGAATCTGCCTGGATTTCTAATAGAGAACCAAGAATTTGATGCAGTACTTCTCTTAGTTTTGATTGCTCATATTTTTCAGGTACCTCAAGCATCAGTATATTTGTTTTGTCTGTTTTTGGCTTCCAGATGTACGATTTTTTGTTGAATTTCGTGGATGGTTTTAGCACTGGACTGGTAAGCTCCTTGTAGGTGTACAACCTTAATTTTGTTTTCAATTGTTTTTGCTTCTGTTTTTCTAGTTTGGCTGCAGCTTGGTTTATTGTGTTGTCAAAAGTCTGGAGCTGGTCCAATAATTGCTGGTTGCAGTGCCATTTCAAAGCCTTCCATTCCAGGAGGATGGTCCGTTTTCATCTTGTCTGTACATTTTTGGCCTTCCTGTTGTCTAGCAGTTTGTGGCCGTTTTGAGATATTTCCTTTTCTGGTGTAGTTACTACTGAATGTTTAGTTTTAGATGTTTGTACTTCCATAGTTTCCTATTCGTTTGACATCTTGTATTTCTTTTTATAATGCAAGTTTTTCCTTCCTTACAGCAAGGAAGATCAGGAATATGGTCAGGTAGATTGCCTTATCCTTCAGATGCAAGTCTATCTGCGTTTCTGAAGAAGTTTAAAGGATGTGCATATTTGTAGTTTTTAAGTATCTGGATTTTAGAAAGTCACATTCTATAGTCTTCTGACTATAGTGTCTGTGACTATTTCTACAGAGTCATGTTGACATGATGCTCAAAGGTCGGCTGCCATTTTTTCCTCCAGTAGTGATCATTTGAATATCTACTGTTATAGTAAGTTCAACTTACACAGTTGTACTATGTTCATCATATTGATCACTGCTGCAGTAGACTTATCTGTATGGGTAGATTACCATGCCAAACTATATTTGGGAAGTGGAAGGAGAAGAGTCCTGGAACCCCTGGACAATGGTCCTAGCACAGCTTGATCCGGACTTAGAGAAGGAATCAAGCGTGTACTGTTTTGTAAAGGTATGCATGCAGGACCAAGTAGCAGTTTCTAAAACACTTGCCAACTCCAACGCTTTCCAGAAAGCCACAGATGAAGCCAAGGCTCAAGAAAGTTGGGCTTTGACCCTGACTGGAACAGATTTTTTAAAAGTATAACACAAGGTCATAGCCTTTGACAACCATTTGGAAATAGTCCGTTTTAACACAGGTTGTCCCTTCTTCTAACCTTTGTAAGAAAGGAACAAATGATCTGAAGAACTGAAAGATTTAGCTCAGTCAAGATAGTACCAGAGCTGTCTGTGGACAAACATGGTATGGAGTATTCTTTAGGTTCAGGAAAGAAAATGGGGAGATGGATAGCTTGCCTTAAAACAAATTTGGATACCACTTTAGGCATAAAAAAAAGGATTAGTTCTCAAAGAAACCCTGTCCCTATGGTAAGTGAGATAGGGCTGACTCACTATAAAAGCTTGTAACTCAGATACCTTTCTTGTATTGGGCAGAGAAATCAGTAAAACTGTTTTCTATGTTAAGAACCTGAAGTTAGACTAATTATCTGGTTCACATGGAGCAACTGTCAGCTTCTGCAACACAAAATTAAGATCCCAAGGAGGGGGCCACCAATTTTCTTGGAGGCTTCTTACACAAAACTCCATCCAAGAACATTCTAACATGAGACTGCATAGAAAGAGGAGGATCCAATGGCAGATATGCTGAAATGACTGACAAATGAACCTTGACAGAGAAATAATAAAGGTCACAGGGCACAAATATTGTAAAACCAGAGAACAACTAGCCCTAAATGGGTGCTGGGTATGTTGTTAGCATCAACTGGAAAAAAAATTCCAATTGCTGACATGATTTTCTAATAGCAGGCTTTCTTGACTCTATTAGTACCTGCTACATGACTTCAGAAAACAGGTGCCTAAAAGGAATTAGGACCTTATCACCTAGGCAGTCAAGTGAGGTGTATAAAACATCCCTATTCTTGTTTGAGTAGATCCAGTGTGGAACAGAAGGCAAAGATGTTTGCTTGAGGAACTACCAACAGACAGACCAAATCTTGGAAGACCCCCTAATCTAGTTTCTATTAATAAATGTCTACCCCGGCCCTGCTCAGTTTGTCTGCCACATAAGTATGCTCTGATGAAATGTAGGATGTCTGTAGAGTGAGACTGTGCTGTGAAGCTAAGACCTGTTTCTCCCCTTGCTTGCCGATGTGCCACATGACTGTGGTATAGTCTGTAACAACTTGAAGAGGTCCCGGGGACCAAAGATTGTTCAGAGAGAGTTAATTGCTTTGATTAAGTTTGATATTTATGTGCTTGTATCTGTCCATGGTGTCCCACACTCCCTGGACTTTTATCCCTCCTGAAATTGCTCCTCAAACAAAAAGTCAGAAGCATCTGTGTTGACTGACTGCTTTGGAACAGTGAGGGAGATGGGGAGACCTGGATTTAAGGATATCTGTTGTCTCCACCAAAATAATTCGCTTCTGAAACCCAAGCACTTTATCTAAAAGATAAATGATGTTCATGTTCATGCCAAAAGCTATAACTTTGAATTCATATATTAAAAATGCAGTGTATTTCAAAGAAAAAATAAAAGAAATTAGCTGGAATAAAGATAAATATTTTTTAGTAATGGATGTAGTTAGCTTATATACAAGCATAAAACATCAGTATGGATTGGAAGCAGTTCTTCATTTTTTGGATGATACTCCTAGAACACAGTATATAATAGAACTAGCCCATTTTTGTTTGGAGAACAATATTTTTGAATTCAATGGAGAGATGTATAGACAGTTACAGGGGACGGCGATGGGGGCGGCTTTTGCTCCCATGTACGCAAACCTGTTTATGGGATTGAGAATTTATATATTTATAACAGCACATGTTTTAATATATATGTGGAGAGATACTAGAGATACATTGACAATTTAATATCTGTGTGCATAGGGGGATCAGAATTTGTCCCGGAATTTATTAAGGATCTTCACAATAACAGATTTGGAATTCAATTTGATGGTATACAGCTAGGACATAATATAAATTCCTTGGATTTAACTATAGAAGGCAGGAAAGATGGTAGTATTAGAACTAAAATATATAGAAAATATGAAGAAAGAGAGTATTTGTTACATGGAGAGAGTTGCCATCCAGGACATATAATGGAGGCAATACCATTTGGAGAAATGTTAAGGATAAATAGAATGTGTAGTGATTCAAAAGATGTGGAAGAAGAAATGCAAAAAAAAGTGGAAATGTTTATAAATAGAGGATATCAAGCTGAAAAGATTCAACAAGCTATAAATAAAGTAAGTTTAAAAAGATATGGGCAAAAAGCAATTTGTAATACAGAGAATGCGAGAGAAAGTCAGAATAGTATGAATTTAAAGGAAAATTATTTTTTGTGACAAAATGTACTCTCTTTAGTGAAAAGTTTAAGGAAGGAATAAAATATGGATGGGATTTATTAGAAAACTATAAGTGGTCAACACACATTTATAATAAGAAAGTGACATTTTCATACACTAGAGGTAGGAACTTGAAGGACTTTCTAGTACATGGAAAGTTTCAACTACCAGAAAATATTAGATATGGAGAGATGGTTTTACAAGGAACCTTTCCATGTGGAAAATGTAGCATCTGTCCTTTTGTTAAAAAGACGTTCACAAGAATGAATGGCATAAAATTTCAGGAAAGAGGTTTACATAGTTGTAATAGCGAAGGAATAATTTGTTTGAGATGTCCATGTAACAAATATTACATTGGAGAAAGTAAAAGAAGTTTAGCAACTAGGGTAAAAGAGCACATTCGTGCTATTAAAAAGGGCAGTCAATTTAGCCCAGTTGCATTGCATTTTCTTGAAAAACATGGGGGAGACTTTGGTGGATTGCAAGTATCTATTTTAGAATGTATTGAAAAAAGGGACATGAGGATAAGCAACATTTAAGTCTAGTGTTACCCTACCAGGAAACTTGAAAGAGGAAGAACAGGCAACAGGTTACGTAACATAATTTTGAATTTGGACACTAACAAACAGGTTCAGGAACGAAATATCCAGAACTGGTCTTAAAGCATTTTGTTTCTTTTGCACTTGAAACACCCCTGAATAAAAACCCTTCACCGGAAGGAGGAACTGATTCCATCACTCCTTGGGATAGCATGTGATGAACTGGTGGAAACTGTCTGATCTGGAGGATGAGGACTGACCCCCCTGGGAAGGAGGGATTTCTTCCCACTGCCATCTGTTACTTTGATGAATGATTTTCATAACCATTTCTCTGAAACAATCAATTGCCAAAGAGAAGAAAGCAAATTCAGTCAGACTTGTTGAACTGTCCTTGGTTTTGGAAAATTTGAGACTTCTTTTGGAATCCCCTTACCATTTCTTCGTGGATGTCTATTTACCTGAATTTTGTTAAGATTGTTTATCTTGTTTTACCAAAAAAAAAAAAAAACTGGATGAGGAGAAAGGAAATCCCTTGGACAATTTGGAAAAGGAGTGTTGAAACATCTTCGAGATTCCCTGGATTAACTTGCCCCTTTCATCACGTTTTGATAACCTCTGCAGCCATTAAATCTCTACCCAATGGAAAATTTAAAATCTCATTTTATCATCTCCTGAAATGTTTTGAGAATGCATTATGTAAACCTCGTTAAAACTGTACATAGCCCTGGAAGAAATATCATTATAAACACACTGCAAACAATCAGTACTCACCCGTGCAACAGACGAAACCAAGTTATTTAAAGCACATTTTTACTCACAAGAAGAAATTGCAGACAAAACATAACTTGTATTTTCAAAAATTTCAGAAAAATCTAACATACGAGCCTGATAATTCAAAATTCTGAAAATCAGAGTTGTAGGAGTAAACCACTTCCCCCACATATCTTTTAATAATTTTCCCATCTTGAATTTAAAAATAAGTTAGAAATAAAAGAGAGAGAGATCTGATTAATAAGTAACAAGAAATATTTACAGGGACTGACAAAGATTAAAGTATTATAAAACATTACAAAGTAAGGGGAATCTCACAGAACAAGAACTGGTGCAAATGCAGAGAGCTAAATAAAAAAATAAGGGAGTACCTGGACAATATGCTGTTAAGCAACATTTTTTTTTTAACAACTCCTCCAGAGCACAAAGAATTTTAGCACGACTTGAGAAAAAGTAAAAAAGGCCGTTGCCAAACTTAGCGAATCTACAACAAGAAAAATAACTAGAGATACTATAGAGCTATTAAGGAGATTTCAAAAATTTTATGAACATCTATATAATGCAGAGAAGTGGGAAATCAAGAAAAAGCACAAATGGAAATATTTATAGAAGACTTCACCATGGCAGTGTTAATTAAGCCTCATATACCTCTATCAGTTAAGATAGGAGAAAATGAAATTAAAATGGTGATGTAAATGTCCACTATTCTTCTCTCATCCTTTCACCTCTTTATCTTATCTACTGTATTTATACTCTTCTGTAACCTAACCTCATACCACACTCAACTAATCCAACATCCCTGTTCTCCAACATCTACTCACATCATCTCACACTTCAACACATACTACTGCTCTTCTATATCTCCCTCACTCTTCTCCTATACAGAGTATAAACTCCCCAAAATTAAACCGCCTCCCAAAATCTATCTACTTTACAGAACAAAACAAAAATATACCTCTGTCTACTACTTTATATAATTTCTCTTCCACTCTCTAAACACCATCCAGCTCTCTGGTGATGTTCATCCTAATCCTGGCCCACTAACCAACCTGCTCCTTCCACTGCAATCAAAATCCCTCTGTATACTTCTAACCTGATTCCCAAACATCTCTCCTCCAACTCTAACATCCACAGTATCTTTAACAAGATAACAGAATTTCATTCATGGATAGCTCAATACTCCCCTAACATTGTTATGCTTTCTGAGACTTTGCTTAAACCACACAACACTGATAATGAACTTCCCCCAGGATACAACATCCCATGTCTTGACAGAACACACAAAAAATGAGGGGGTGTCGCTATTCTGTACTCAGACCTCATTACCCTTACTCCCCTTCCTAACCATCCTCCCTCCTTTTACCCTGCTGAACTTCTAATTGCCAATTTTAAACCAAACAATCACAAAACAATAACAATAGTAGCCATCTATATACCACTAGGTGATAACATACCCCTACTAGAGCAGATTCTAAATTGGATGGATGTCAGACCACATACCCAAGGAGTCCATAATACTAGGTGATGTTGTTATCAACTGGTCCTTCCCTCTGCTCTAACTCCCCTACCAACTGCATTAACCTTTTTGGTTACACACAATTTATTTCATCTCCTACTTTCCAGCATAAACCTACCAATTCTAGTTCTATCATTAACTGGATCTTAGTTTCTAACCCTAACTTGCATCACAACCCAGAAACACTACCTGACTCCATCAGTGACCATTGCCCAGTACAAATCCTCCGACTCTCGCCCAAATTTCCTGACCGCACAGATTTAAAGTATGCCGGAAACTATCTACCTTTTACTCTGATATCTTCAATAATGCTCTCTCATCTAAAAACTGGTCCATCCTCTTTACCTTACCACTTGATGAAGCTGTCTTACACTAACTCCATCTTCCTTAACGCACTCAACTCCCTTGCCCCTCCTAGAACTGTAAGAGTCCAATCCTACAAATCCCCCTGGATAACAGACTCCACTCGGTCTCTAATACAAAAAAGGAGACTCCTCCTTGAAATTTTGGTCCAAGTCTAAATCTCCCTCACATTTCCAAAGATATAGGGAACTCCGTAATCTCACTAAAAAACACAATAATAATGATATAAGAAATTTCTACCACCGACCTCTGACTACACAATATAGAAACCCTAAAAAGTTTTGGAATGTTATCAATCAAATTCTCTATCCAGGTAATCCCTCTACTCCCAGTCCTTGCCCTGACAATACACCCCTTGAAACTGCTTCCATTTTCAATTCCTACTTCATTGATACTGTTAGCAAACGTATGCAGACTTATAACCTATCCAATCTCTCAACACCTACATCTATCCAACAACAAAATTCCCCCTTCTCACAAAGGCCAGTTCTTACAAGCTACATTAAAAAACTCTCCTCAAACTGAAAACTTGCTCCCCATCATCTGACAATCTGCCATCTTTCTTCCTGCCACCTCATTGGTAGCATACCCCATTTCCATTCTCATTAACCGCTCTGTCACTGAATCAACTGTTCCTACTCTTTGGAAAAATTCTTTACTATACCCACCCACAAAGGTGGAAATTCCACAGAACTTTCTAACTTTCAACCTACTGCCATACTTTCTCCCCTCTCAAAAATGCTCCAACACTGCATACACAAGCAACTTATGAACCACCTCACTCAAGAGAATCACATCACCCCCACTCAACATAGCAACTTATGAACCACCTCACTCAAGAGAATCACATCACCCCTACTCAACATGACTTCTGCCAAAACCATAGCACCTCAACGGCTCTAATTTCCTTTACCAATACCATTTCCCTTACCAGAGATAATAATAAACATGTCTCCTCTCTTTTCTTAGATCTGTCAAAAGCCTTTGATACAGTCTCCCACCCTATCCTCCTCTCAAAATTATCCCAACTCAACCTTTCCTCAGCAACTTTATCCTGGTTTAACAGCTACCTTTCTGATAGGCAGCAATCTGTCAAATGGCTCTCTGCTCTTTCTCCTTTTCTCCCCATCAAAACTGGCATCTAACAAGGCTCGATTCTTCAATCTCTCCTTTTTAACATCTTCACCAATGAACTACACAGATCCTGTCCCCCATCTTCCCTCATACAGTAAATCCACGCTTACCATCTTTTCATCTTTTCACTTAACACTAACATTACCCCTGACAACCAGACTAAGCTCCTTGGAGTAATCATAGATGACCAACTTAAATTTGACCTTCACATACATCTCTGTGTTAAGACCACCCACCAAAAGCTTGGCCTCCTACATAGAAACAAAACATTCCTAAGCCCTGACTCCAGAATCTCACTAGCCAATGCTTACCTTCTTCCCTACCTTTTCTACAGCTCACAAATCTTTACAAACCTTCAGTCTTCTCTTCCCACTAAACTTCTAACAACCTATAATAAAGTAGCTAGATTTACTGCTAACCTGCCATCTAGATCTCACCACTGTCATGCCTCAGGTCACTCAATTTGTTACAGTTTCCAAATCAACTCAAAGTTTCTCAAATACTCATTATCCACTCCATAAAAAAACCCTCTTTCTCCTCTAGTGTTTCCTCACTAGTCTCACTTTTTATCCCTCCCTGACCACTAAGGAGCTCTGATAAATTTTTGTTACATATTCAAAAACCTAAAAAAAATGTAGGACAGAACCTATACAGCTATTCACCCGCCATTTAATGGAATAAGCTTCCCATGACCATGAGAAGCATACCTCAGGTATACAAATTCAAGAAATCTCTCAAAGAATACCTAAACCACACCTGAATATGTCACTGTAATCACCCCACCTGCAGCCAGATGTTTCTCCATCTCTCCTCTTCTTTATTCCTCTTTTCTTTCCTACTCTAATTACCTTCTTTTACTCTGTTTTCTTTATCCAATTAACCTTCTTCTACCCAATAAGCACCTGATTTTCTTCTACTTCTCTCTGTTCCTGACTACCACTGTACTATCTTCTAACCTACTAATATCCACTCCTCCTGTTGTCTACTATTTGTAACTGATCAATATACTTAGTCCCATTTTCTACATGTCTGCGCATTCAATAGGTTTATCTGCTTAACTATATTGTATGTAAGTCTAGCTTTCTTTACTGTTGTCTCATAAAATGCTATTCTTATTGTATTATACACTTATTCTAACATGCATCTATCAGTTATATTTATAACGTTGGAGCTTTTCTCCCCGGGCCTCCGCTGAAAATGGGCTTTGTCCCAGACGGACTATCCCAGTCAACAAATGTCAAATAAATGTAAAAAAAAAATAAATGTAAACTAATCTGCAGGAAAGTCTCCAGGAGTAATTGGTATTCCTGTGAAAGTTTGGATGCTAGGAGGAAAGAAAGTGATAAAGATCTGTTTAACAGTATTTTAAAGGAGGAGAGGCACCAACATCCTGGAAAAAAATATCAGGTAAAGAAGTTATGCACTTACCATAATGTTCCAGCTGTGTTGTCCATTTTCATTCTTCCTCAACAATTGGGTTCGGATCAGACCATCTGATGCGTTTTACAGCTCATGGATACTATCTCGAGCTCCTCCCTTACCCATAATGCTCTAGTCCCACCATACCTCAGATATTGTTTGCTAGTCTTACAGCCTCATAAAACATTAGAAATACTAGAATGAGAACTCAATACCTGAAGATCAAATGCAGAAAGACTGGTTCCCATTTTACCTTCTCATTCTTCCAGAAGTCGCAAATCAAAAGGTAGAGGGCTGGAGGATATGGATTTGAGGAAGAATGAAAATGGACACTAAAGAAGTTAAATACTCACCACAACATTCCATCTGTATCTGATGTTGTCAATTTTCAATCATCCCTCAACAATTAGGACAGAGTCCCCAGCTACCAGAATCCCAGGAGGCCTCTATGGAAAGATATTCCAATTTGTAATGAGTAATAAAGTTATGAGGATTAGCCCAAGTTGCAGCTGTACAGATTCATCCATGAAAGACCTGGATAAAAATAATGATCAAGTTGCCATGGACCTGGTTGAATGCTCTCAAACGTTTTGGTAAAGATAAACTCAATTTGTTACAGACAAAGTAGATGCAATCAGTTATTTGGCTAAAGTTACTTTTACAACTGGTATGCCTAATTTTGAACCAACAAAAGAAACAAATCATTGATCTGTGCAAATAAAAACATAACGGTCTGTGAACATCCAATAAATGCAACATGTATTCTCATTTGTTCGTGAAATTTGGAAAGAAGACTGGAAAATTAACAGACTGATGCTGGATTCTGACACCACCTTATGAAGAAAGGAAAGGTTGGTTTCTAGTGTTACACTATCTCTATGAATTATTAAATAAGGAGGCTTAGAAGACGAGCCTTGAAGTTCAGAGACTCTTCAAACAGAAGTTATATCTGCCAATAAGCTAGTTTTCCAGGTTAAAAATGTTGCTTCACATTTTGCCGACTGTTCAAAAGGAGACCAAGTCAAAACTTGCAAAATTGCATTCACATCCCATGGCGGAGTTGGATCTCTAAAAGGTGGTCTCAGAAGAAGGGTACCCCTTATAAAGGCCTTACAAAGTTTTGAAAAAGCTAAGGTGAAAATGTTAACTCCTATATGGAAGCTAGAAATGGTAGCTAGTTGTACTTTAATAGTAGAGGAACTAGCCTCTCTGTTAAAAATTGTAGCTAAAAACTCAAGGGTCTTTGGGAGGGTGGCCTAATGGTTAAGGTGTTTGCCTTACAAACACAAGGTACAGGGTTTGAATCTCACAGGGGATAACTGACTAGGCTCAAAATGTCTCGCAAGGGAAGTTAGCCTAGTACTAATCTATGAACCTATGAAGAACTTTATGTATTGGTGCTGAAAAAGGGTTAATGTCTTTTTGTTGTGCCCCAGAAATAAATCTTTGCCATTTACTTCTGTAAATTTTCCTAGTGGAAGCGTTATAGAAAGATAAAAGAATGTGATGGACAGAGGAGGTGAGCCTGGGTTGTCTGGATATCAATGGAAGTGGAGACAATATGCGGTTAGCTTTGGGCCTAAAAAGTCCAGGTGAACCATGTCTGTCAGGTGAGACAAGAGTTCTGGAGATGGATCCATAACCCATGCAGGCTGAACTAGATGAAGTCAAAGAAAGAGGAACCAACTTTGACAAGGCCAATAAGGGGTAATGAGGATGAGTCTGCTCTTCAGTCAAGATGCTTTCTGGAGAAACTTGGGGATTAGAGGGGCTGGGAGATAAGTAAAGGAGACACTGGGGGGACCAATCATGGAGGACGATTCCCCCAGTGGGGGTATCAGGGCAAAGAACCTTCTGCACTTGAGTGGAGATGCAAAGAGGTCGCAGCAAGGTTGGCCCTATTGACGGAATATCTTTTCTGCAGCTCATGCCGAGAGATCACTTGTGAAGTAACAGAATGGACCTGCTCAACCTGTCTGCTATCATGCTGGATTTCCCTGGAATGTGCATTATCAAAAACCGATTGAATGAGAGTGCCCATTACCACACTCTCACAACTTCTTGACACAAGGGGTAAGATCTGGTTACTCCTTGATTGCTGACATACCATACCACTGACACATTGTCCGTTTGAATCACAATGGTCCCAAAAGAGAGAGAGTCTTGAAAGGTCTGTAATGCTAGCACTACTGCTTTCATTTTCAGGACATTGATATGCGTTTTGGTCTCTTCGAGGGACCAAATGCTTTGGACTGTTTTTCCCTATTGGGAAGCATCCGTGGTCACTATGGCTTTGGGATGAGGAAGAATAAAGGGTAGGCCTTGCAATACCCGAAGTGATCGAATCCACCACGAGAGGTACTTTTTGTATGCCTGAATTATTCTGATCTGGGTGGACATAGGTTGGTGTAGAATGGACCACTGAGTTGCCAAGGTCTATTGAACAATTCTCAAATGGTGTCTTGCTAGCGGAACTAGAACTATCACTGCGGACACTGACCCAAAGGCTTGTAGAATCAATCGAGCTGATACAGAGGAATCCGGAATTATCTTTTTGACTTGAAATCGAACAGTTTGTACCCTTAATAAAGGAAGAGAGGCTGTCACTGATATTGTATTGAACAAAGCCCTCATGAACTTAATATCCGAGATGATTCTAGCGGAGATGTGTTGTGATTGATGGTAATTCCTACAAAAGAGCAAATCTGGAGTACATAGTCTTATGTTTTTAATCAGAAGATGCCAGGTCAAAGCAGTTATGAGCCAGTCGCCCAGGTATGGAAACACTTGGAATCCCTGCAGTATCAACTGAGCTGCTACCACCATGTATTTGGTGAACACTCTGGGTGATGTAGTAAGGCCAAAGGGCAGTGCTCTGAACTGGGAATTACTGGCTCCCAGCCAGAAGCATAGGCATCTCCCGGATTGCCTGTTCATTTTTATGTAATAGTACACATCGTTAAGATCTATTGCATACATCCAGTCATCCTTATGCAGGAAAGGAAAGATGGACTGAACCAATTGGTTCAGATTGCCGAGATTCAAAATTGGTCTCCAGTCCCGTGTTTTCTTTGGCACTAAAAAGAATCTTGATTAAAGTTCCAGACTATCTGGTCTGGGTGGACTTCTTGGACAACTTTTTTCTAGCAGCTTTTATATTTCTAGAGCTGCTGCTTTCCTTTGACTGGGTAGAACGTCAGGAATTTTGTTTACTGCTGAAGGAGGGGATATGGAAAATGGAATTATGTATCCTCTAATGGAAGTTCTTTAGAGGATTATTTCCAAAGGGTGCATTGACATAGGAGAACTTGTAGGGCTCATCAAAATCACACAAGCACATCCAGGCAAGTCTCCTAATGGAAATGCCAGTACCCGCTGCTCTTGAGGTACCTTCAGCTGCATGTGCAATTAGCCTCATGGACAAATTCGTGATAGACTGTAGGGTACCAAACTCTGAGGCAATAGAATTCAGTGCCTCAGATGTACTTGTCCCAAAGAGGGATCTGGAAAGTTCTTTAATCAAGTCCCTCTGAAGTCTAGTGAAGTGTGCCAAATAATTCAGTGACCCGAGTGTTAAGTTCACTGAAGCATATAAATGCTTCCCAAATCTATCCAACTCCCTGTTAGGGAGATGGACAGCTGAACTCTGTTCTGCAAGTTTTTTTCTTTACAACTGTTGCTATGACCATGGCATCTACTGGTACTCGTTTACTCCAACACTCTCTTCCTTTCAGTGGTGTCATGATCCTGTCGGGTCTTTTGGGGATCGGCTCAACAGTGTTGGGTTCCTTCCACACCTGCCAAGAAATCAAACCAATGAGCTCAGCGGTGAGCAGAGTCACCCAGGAGGTAGATGGGCCAGAACCAAAGGCTTCCAGGAATACAGATTCCTTTTTTGGAAGGGTTATCTGTAGACCAACCACCCCTTTGCTTAGGGATCTCCAGGATGTCTCCTAAGGAGATGTCATTAGGTGGTGATCTTGGGGACCCTGCCCCTCATCAAAACAGTTATCTTCTATGACCGACTCTTGAGTAGAGTCTAAGTACTTCCAATTGCACTTACTCTTCCAAGGGACTTTGCGGGTGGAAAGTACTGGAGAAGTACTGGAAGATGTAAGTATATGCTACTGGGTAGCCTGGAGACTTTGGGCGGGCTGTTCCTGTGGAGTAGTGTGTCAAGGCACAAAGACATATGGGATCCAGAAAGAAGATCCGAAGGGGTGGGTGGAATCATCCATCCTTCAATAGCACAGAACACTCTCTTTACTACCTAAAAGCAGAGCATGCCATAGAGAAGGATGTTGGAGTGGAGAGGACATGCTTCCAGACCACCGGCTCCCTCTGACCCGAAGGCAGCCCACCCGAGGCAAAAGTCAGGCAAATAGTCCAATGCCGAGGCTCCAAAGGACAGTGACTGCTCCTACAATTTCGGAGTCGACTCCAACACCTTGGAACAAATGACTTTACAGCATTTGAGAGTCATCTGGCTCTGACACACTAGGGTCCAATGCACTCAAGAGAATGCATCACAGCAGAATATACAATGATCTTCATATCTGATACAGAAAGTCCCAGAAGACTTGGATCCAAGGGCTCTGAAGTAAAGGGTCAGATCGGAGAAAGAGCCAAGATGAGTGGAGTAGCACTGGTAAATGTCTCCAGACCCAAAGAGAACGGAGCTAGGAGAACTCCCATCTGAATCTGTACCAAGAGAAACGTCCTCCTCATTCTGTCCATATCTATTTCTGTCAAGCTCCTGAAAGGGCCACTGAAAGGGACCTAGAATGGCAGCATCTCTCTAGAAAAGAAGATGGCAGCCTGGAAGGGATAGGGTTCAGAGAGGACACATACCAGGTCCAAGGGAGTGTTTTCAGATCCAATTAAACAGATCGGGCATCATATGCAGATGGATCCAAAGATTTAATCTTTGGATCTGGCAGTTTTGAAACTTTAAGGGCTGGCTCCATGGTAGGATCAGAAGACAGAGTGGAGGATCCAGAACGGTCCGACAGTCACTTTCTGAGCTCATTTTTGTCTGATTTGGAGATTTGAGCTCAAGATAATGAATCTGAGAAGGTCATGGCTAGTAAATCTTTCAGAATATGCTTGTTTATCAACCAATTCTCTTGGACTGAAAGCTTTACAAATATCGCACGACAGTTTTAAGTGTGTCGGGCCTAAGCAACAAACACAAGAGTCATGAGCATCAGAAAGAGGGATTTTATGCCCTAACTCATTACATTTTTTTAAAGCCAAAAGATTTTTCAGCATCTAAAAGAAGCATGGCAAAATAATGCTAAAAAATTTTTTTAAATACAAAGGAAGAAAGAGAAAGAAAGGATGAAGATTACCAACAACTACCACAAGGATAAAGGCAAAGTGGAGAGCAAAATACCAACAATGGTAATAAATTTAAATTACACTATGTTAAGTTTAGGATAAGGAGAGGATTAATTTATACAGACACCAAAGGATAAAGATGGAAATAAACTTATCTAGCAGAAAGCCACTAAAACTAGAGAGCTCACAGCGACAATGTCCATACTCTAAGGTGGAAAATGAGATCTGAAGTATGGTAGGGGAGTAGAGCATTATGGGTTAGAGGAAGCAGCTCAAGAGTTTCCCTTATCTATGAGCTGTAAAAAGCAGCCAAGTCGGATTAGAACCCAATTGTTGAGGAAAAAGGAAAATTGACAAAATCAGATAAGCTGTTGTGGCTTTAATACTTGAAGACAGTAAAGCCCCATTTGATCCAGAATCATATAAACCTATTTTTGCTCTTGCATGCTCTTCCTACCAACATGACTAACTCTATATTTCTTTATATTCTCCACTTTTTATACACACCCTCTGACTTTCTTTAGATCTACACTTTACAGTACTATCCTATTATGCTTTCTTCCTTTCCCTATATATACTCAGTCCTTTACCTCAAATAATTTCAAGTCTTCCTCAAAAATATCATACTGTGCTTTCCAATATATATACTAGTCTAGTTTGTATAATACCACATACTCTTTGATGTACAAATGTTATTTATTATTTATTTATTTTACATTGGTTTACTGGGAATAGTCCGACTGGATACATGTCCATTTTCAGCGGAGGCCCTGGGAGAAAAGCTCCAAAAAGACATTCAACAAACTGTTACATTTTTACAGTTTAAATCACAAAATAAAAGACAAATAAAGGATTTTTACACAGATGTAAACAAACACAAAAACAGATATTACATTTTTACTCAGATGGAAAATTCTAATCAGTGTTTTTAAGAATGATAGGGTACTGAATGCCTAACCTGGTAGTAGGTCCAAGGAGATCATAGGATTTATAAATTAAGAAACAAAGTATAGGCAGAAGTCCTCCATGTGCACACCAGTGATGGTTAGAGTTAGTCTGGATTAGGACAAGGACATAGCCATCATTTTTTTAAAGTACTGAATCAGACTTTTCTTGAACTGAGGTAGACAGAGTTCAGATGTAAGATTAGCATATATATATATATATATATATATATATATATATATATATATATATATATATATATATTAGCAGGAAAAGAATTCCAAGTTTTGCCAACAGAGTTAGCAAACAGAGATTTACCAGCTGTGTTGTTGGATTTGAGAGTTTGAACTAGTAGTCTTTCAGATTAACGAAGTGCGCTAAGGTTACTGTAGGGGGTGATGAGGTTTTTAAGTACGGGTGTATTATCTGGTTGGTACAGGATGTTGTGTGCAACTATTAGTTGGTTAACCTGAAGTAGGTTAGGCAGCTGTTAAAATTGCTAAGGTGTCATCTCTTTCGGTTATTTATATTTGCAATGTGTACTTTCATTGTTGGTCTGTACTCTGTAATTTTCTTGTGGTATAATGTTTGTTTTTCATATTGTCTGGGCTTTTCTCCCCAGGCCTCCGTTGAAAATGTACCTGTGTCCAGTCGGACTTTCCCGGTAAACAAATGTTATATAAATAAATTTTAATTTTAAACCACAATTATAAAATGTTTACATTTGCAATGGTTAAAAAGGATGACAAAGGTGATGCCAAAATTGCTAGATATGGACGAATGTGGTTTTGTGGAGGGGAGGCAAATATATGAAAACATTAACAGAACAATGATGATTCACAGGGAAGCACAATGTAACAAAATACCACTGTTATTGGTAGGTCTTGATGCAGAGAAATCATTCAAGAGAGGAAGATGAGATTTACGGTATTTTAGCAGTAGGGAAATGGAAGCATTTGCATTTCCTGATAAAACAACAAGGTTAATTAGAAGGATATACGTGGGACTGGGGGTCTATATCACGTTGTCAAAGTTTTACAACTTTGAACACTACATGGTCGAATCCATATGTTCGAAGTTGTAAAACTTCGAAAACTTAAAAAAAAAATACTAAAAAAAGTACCTGACTGTTGTAAGCAGGGGAGCCCAGCCCCCCTGCACCCCCAACATGAGAGGCTGCTGCCCCCACACCCCCCACTCTAAATATACCAACTCCGAGATCGCGCTACAGTGCAGTAAAGGTGAATCTTCCCTTTCCGCACTGTACTGCATTGTAGTGCGGTCTCGGAGTTGGTATATTTAAAGAGTGGGGGGTGTGGGGGGTGCAGGGGGGCTTGCCCCCTGCTTAAAACCGCCAAGTAATTTATTTATTATTTTTAAGTTTTCGAAGTTTTACAACTTCGAACATATGGATTCGACCATATAGCGTTCGAAGTTGTAAAAGTTTGACAACGTGATATAGACCTGGGACTGGAGACAAAAAAAATAAGTGTTTCCTCTTACACTCTGTCACTATCTTCCTTCATAGAGCAGAGCCTGCAGTCACTACATCTGATCTCAATATTGCAGGAGCTCTGCCACAAGGTCCTACACCTACAAGCTTACTGAAAATGTTGTCATTATTTAAAAGCCTGTGTCACTACATCTGACCTCGACATTACAGGAGCAATGCCACAAGGCCCTACACCTACAAGCTTACTGAGAATGTTGTCATTGTTTAATGTAAGCATATTTATCATGAAGAATCTCACTGCTTATTAAGTTTAATCAGTTACATACAAGCCTCCTCCATGATTGAAAGTTTCTGTGCAATAGGCCATGCACTCTAAGGACCTCTTACTAAGCTGGCCAATGTCCCCTTTACCGGTAGACTATACTGCATATGCCATTTATTCTCAGGAAATGAAAAGAAAACCTGTTTTACTTGGCCCCAACTATCACAATGAATGCAAAGGTAATTCTCTCCCACACTCTTCTCTAACCGCAACAGTCAGTCTCCAACCTTGGTGAGCTAACTTTTGCTGCAATAAATGTTAGAAGCATAAGAAATAAAACTATTGAACTATATGCCTAGGTTACTCAATATAAGTCTAACGTTCTCAATGTAACCGAAACTTGTCTAAAACCCAACATAAACAACTTTGAAGTTATACCTTCTGGCTACAATATCCATAATAATCATACAAACGGGAAAGGTTGTTGGTATTTCTTTAATATTTACCAGTACCTACCACGTTTCCCCTTACAGCAAACCAACACCAAAATTCAGTTCAGCAGAGCTTATCGCTTTCCTCAAAGTAATTATAACAATAACAAATATGTATTACTGTCCTTTATATCTCTCTTGGTAACAATACATCTATAAGGAAAGATAACCTACATTGGATATCCACAACATTTCCACAAGAAAAAATATTACTAGGTGATGTGAATGTCAACTGGTTGGACATAAACTCCTCTACATCTAGCATGACCTTGTATGGTTTCACACTAATTAATAGTCCCACACATTATAGCAAGACATCAAATTCCCTATTAGGCTGGATCCTAGTACCATACCCTAGCAAATATTCCATAACAGGTACAATGTCAGACTCTATCAGTGATCATCTCCCAAGCTATAAGATCAGACATCTCACACATCCAGTTAAACAACATATTTATAAAACACGCAACCTTTCCAAATTTAACCCAGAAATGTTCATTACTGCACCACCATCTATTAACTGGCACTTACTAAAAATCCTCCCCTTGACGATGCTATAACCAAATTTAATACAACTTTTCTAAATATCCTAGATAACCTTGCACCTCTCAGAAGGAAGACTGAAAACAATTAATGCAATCTGACTTATCCAAAAAGATTAGAATGCTAATGCAGAACAGAGAAAAAGCATGGAAAGAACTGTAAAAATATAAAACACCTCAGTATCTTGAAAACTTCAGAATGCTTCTCAATCATAACAAAAAAGCAAATAAATGAAGACAAAAAAAACTACACTGTAATAACTTTCAAAATAATACTAAACACAACTCAAAAAAATTTGGACATCCATTAATGAAACCTTACATCTTGGCCAAAAACTCCGCACCTCTTGATAACTCACCATTCGAAACTGCAATACAATTCAACTCTTATTTTACAGATAGTAGCATTTTTAACCAAGAATTCCTAAAAATCCAATCTCAACCTCGCCCAACAGCCACGTATCACCACATTCACTTTCTCCTTCAAACCTGTGCCCACATCCTACAGAAAGTTACTATTAAACGTAAACCATGCTTGTTTTCAGCTGATGACCTTCCAAGCAAGTACCTAAAAATAGCAGCCGACAGCATTGTCTACCCTGTCTCAATCCTTATAAATAGGTCAGTCCAGGAATCCCAGGTTCCCTCTCTCTAGAAAGTCACACATTATCCCTCCGCACATTATGTTTAGACCTAGAGCAATCTTATCTTCTCTTGCCAAAATATTGAAAAATGTATTCAAAAACTATTGCTAGACTATCATCTGCAGGAAGAGCTCCTGTCCCCTGCACAACATGGCATCCATCTTTCTCAGAGTATCAGCACTGCCCTTCTACCATATATAGATACTGGCAATAAATCTAGAGAATAGTGGCAAACTAGTTTCTTCTTTTATTTGTAGACTTGTCAAAAGCCTTCAACAAAAGACAAACTTCCACATCATCTACTTCAAATGTCCTCGCTAGGTCTCTCTCAGCCCACCCTTCTCTGGATCAAAAGCTACCTGTCCAATAGGTGTCAGTAAAAGTGTCGCATCTCACGATCTCCTTACCTCCCAGTCACCACTAGTGTACCACAAGGCTCTATACCTGGTCCTCTCCACTTTAATTTTCACTAACAGCCTCTATACTGCCACACAACAGGCCACCCTAACATACAATACCAGATGATTCCACTCATTTGCACATCTGACATGGTCCACCTCCAAAAAGTTACTTGGGAAGCTTTAGCAGCCACTGAAACATGATTTCATAACTCACAACTCTTGCTCAACCCAAAAAGACCAAACTACTAATCCCCCCCAAAACCACTTTCTCATGAAAAAAAAATTAAACTTCTCTGTCTTGACAATACAACCACTGAAGTCACTTCTCACAGGAAACTATTACGGATGATAGTAGATGATAATCTTACATTCGACCAGCATATACAAAATTGCATAAGAAAAAAAAATCATCAAAAAATAGGGATGCTTTACAGAGCCCAAAACGTTCGCCCTGGCGCAAAAAGAACTACACTTGCTACTAGTTACCCCTTCTCCACTTTTTTATTGTGCTCTGATCCTTACTAACCTCCAGGCTTCACAAAAGTTAAAACTTGAACAAAGCTATAACAAAGTCGCTAAATTTACAGCATGTACCCCTTTTAGAACCTACTACTATACAGTACAGAAAAGCCTAAACTGGTTAAAAATGCCACATCAACTAACATATGCACAACTTTTTACTACCTATAAAATTGTCCAGCACTAAACTTTCTATACAGCTATGCTCCTAGTTGGTCACTGTGATCCAGTAACGAAAACTGTCTACAAACTTAGCAAATCTGCTGGGCATTGTCTGTACTGGTACAAGTTTGCCAAGTCCTCAGACTCCTTACCTGATCAGGTCTATAACCTCCTTCCCATCTTTCAAAACCACTCTGAAAGACTGCCTAGCTAAAATCTGGATTTGCTCTTGCTCACATCCAGAATAAACTATATTCCTAAGTGTGAATACATACATTTGTATTCCTGATACTACCTTACTCTCTCTTTTTCACTTACTTCCTTACTGCTAAATAATTCTCTTCCCCGACTTTCTCTAAATATACCACAAGTCTGTTTTTCCTTCGCTTCATATTGCAATTTCTATCGATATTAGACTAACTTACCTTTAATTTCTCTACAAACTGCTTAGTTTTATTTTTGAAGTTTGTAAAATTATTATTCTTAAAATGTTATGTAATAATTTGTATAGGCAAAGAGAAAGAAATGCAGAGATCCAAAGCCAAAGACCAGACTGATGAGTTTTTAGTAGAATCTAAAACTGAAGCTGCTGTTAAAAAAAAAAAAAAGAATAATTAGAGCATATAAAATATTGCATAAGTATAAGAATCAATCAGAAGATGTCTGAAAGGATTGGAAAGAGACTGGATAAGCAATTCACAAAAAAACAATGAGGGATATTTGTATGTCTCCCAATTATGCAACAAAGTGTAGAAGATTTATGATTGTTGCTTGGAAGTGTTTACACAGGTATTTTTATACACCACGTACACTCCAAAGAATTTTTCCTTTAGATGGCAAATAACAGAGGTGTGATGGGGGGGGGGGGGGGGGTAATTGGAAACATTTTCTGGGAGTGTAATGAGTTGGTAGACTAGATTCCCTGCAGACTGCTCTGTCACAGATACTGGGTGAGCCAATTGGTGTAACTAAGGAAATAATTTTTTGAGCTATGATACAGAATTGGAACTGCCTAGACATAGTGAGGCCTTGCCAAGTGTAATTATGGTGGCTGCCAAAAAAGCAATTACTATAAAATGGAAATCATCAAAGGTGTAAACCAACTTTACTAGAAGGAGTGAATACCATAACAGAGATAAAACAACTAATCTTGGGAACCTTAGAAAAGGGTGGGAACAAATTTCATAGAAAAATGGGAATTGTCAGATCAATACGTGCAGAAGAGGAACGAGATTCAAAAGAAGGCAGGATTTAAAATAAGCTATGTAATGTTTGACTAACAAAGACTGAATAGATTACGAGTGATGTACAATGTGATATACAATGTTTGCAACTAAAATTATGCCAATAAGGTTTGTTTTCATTTATATAAACATATGATTGCCTATATCATATGTGATTAAGATGCTTCTTGTTCAGAAAATTTTTGAAGTAATTTAGAGCTTTCCTCCACAGGCTTCTGCTGTAAACGGGCTTCCACCCAGTCGGACTTTCTCAGTAATCAAATGTCAGTAAACAGAAAATCAAAATGGTACAGTTCCTCTCTGATAATTTGTGCTTGAACAGAGAGGATCCGGATAGTGGTATCCTTTTTCGCCTTTGTTTCCGTTATATTTAGAACCACTGGAAAATTAAAAATCAAGGCTACAATTGGTGTGGTGTTCAAGAAAAGTTGGGCTTTATTTGCAGATGATATTATTTTGCACATGATGAAACAAGAAAACGGACAGCTCACTGTTGTAGAATATTGAGGCAATTCCCGTTTTTTTTGTGGGGGGAATAAAATTAAAGAAGATACAACACCAGCTATAGCTGTAAACTACTGTACTACAAATAAATTGGTTCAGCAATACTCACATATGGGAACATGATAAAATGAAGTATTTAGGAGTATGGATTAAAAAAGGATTCTATTGCGGAAGCAAAGGATTTGTGGGAAGACACTAAAAGATAATACAAAAGCCGAAAAATGAAGTTCTTGCCTATGGATATGGATAATAATATACAAAGCAGTAAAACTGTTTTTGGTCCCTTTAGTTTTATGGACAGATCAGGCATATTTTAATCAACCAGAGAAGTTGTAGATGGCAATTAATAAACGGCTGAAGAATTTTATTTGGGAGGTGACGAGGGTAAGAGACAAGTGGGCTAAGGTGATCTTCTCAAAAGGACAAGGGGGTTTGAGATTACCTGAAGGGACACAAGACCCTTAACTGTGTAGCTCTAAAATAACACAAGCAGAAAACTACAATTCAAAGTGGAAAGGTCCACAAAAGTTATTTTTGACAGAAAAATAAACACAGTAAAAAGCACTTTAAAACACTATTCAACTTCAACAAAGGAAAAAAAAATTCTCCACAGAAAATATGTCGAAAATGGAAGTTTTTTCCCCAAAGGGAACTTATCTGCCTAGAAAGTCTCAGATGTATGCAATGTAGCATCTGAATTTTATCCAGTTTATATCCATTACTATAACATTTACCTTGAAAATCATGGGTGAACACATAATTATAAAAGCTACTTTTGAAAATGAGAAAAAAGGGTAAATAAAAACTATTGCTAGTCAGTAAGCAGATATACCTGCACACTATTTGTTACCTGTGACAAAACTGTCATCTTCCCTGGATGCTCTTTTTTTATTCATTAAATAAAAATAACACATGAAAAATGTAACTCAGAAAAATAGTGTCAAGACGTATTTTTGCCCTTCTCTTTGCAAAGAGAGGGCATGACATCTTGCATTGCCTGTTAGACCTGAAGGTCAAATTCTCATTTCAAAAAGCATTTAGTTTGATTTTTTTTCTTTTACCTCAACCAGATAAAAGCTGAAGAAATCTTAGCAATTCTGTCTTCCTTGTAGAGTGCACATGCACAGTTTTGAAATCAGGTAAGCATTTTGCCAGCTCATCATAGAAGTTCTCTTTGCTCTCTCTCGCCAAGTAAAGTGGAAATAAGCAGAAAATGCTGGTGGCGTTTTCTTAAATTTGACCACAGCATTGAGGCCTCATGGTCCATCAAAGGAAGAGAGATTCCTCAAGAAACGATTCAAAGGCTTTGTACTGGCCCAAGTGTCTAAGTTGGATTTAAAGGTCTCCAAGATTTGTGGACCTCCTTATCCAGACTGGGATTTTATTCCACAGTTTGGCAATTCTGACTTTAACCTACAGCTTCCTAGTACTAGATCTTCCTGCTTGGGACAAAAATTTCAAGACTTCTATGTTACACATTAGCTGTAAAACTGGGTCATTAAATGTTATATGCCAGTATCAATTTATATCAAATGTCCCTGGAACAGAAAGAAAACATTTGCATCTAGCACCATAATCAAAGTGACTTAATAATGGCACTCTCAGAGTATACCTCTGGACACCTTCTGAAAATTTTTATTGAGTTTTAGTGTAAGGACAAAATATGTTGTTATACTTAATAATGGGTCTGATTCGAGTTATATATACCACAACCAAATATTTCTCATCTCTAGTTGAAAGATTTCTTAATAAATAACCAATATATTTAATTGTTTTATTACTGACCCCTGGCAGGATGCTTAAAAGATAAATCACATGCAATGGTGATGCCAAGATCTTTATATTCCCTGGCCTCACTTAGTAAGCCAGTCAAATAGATGGGAAATCCAAGGAAGACAGCAGTTTTGTCACACGTAACAAATGCTGTACAAATATATCTGCATACTGACTAGCAATACTGTTTACCATTTTTTCTCATTTTCAAAATTGAATTTGAGAAATACACAATTCTGCACTTACCCAAAGTAAATTTTAGTTCAGTTTCCTGGGCTCACTTACAAATCAGACAAGTATGAGCTAAGATCATTGGCATCAGCTTTATTTGGTATTAAAAAAAAAAGTCAGAAAATTTTGGGGCCCAAAATGTGGCGTTATTGAAATTGTAGAAAAAAAAAAGATTAAAAAGCACTGGGCCCAAACTAATCATTGGAGAACACCAGATGTTACAGACATAAATTCTGAATAAACTTTGCATATCTTACCACAATGCTGTCAGTGATCCAATTCATGATCGATCTAACAATTTATGTTAGTGAGTGGAAAACAATGGTAACTAGTCAAAAATTCTGGCAAGGTCCAAAAAGATCACACATGGAGACAAACCCATACCCAAGGCCATTGTTAATTGATCACACAAGCATACCAAGTTACTCACAGTAGATTTGTGTTTTATGTAACAATGCTGGTCAATATCCTGAACTGTTAATCTGAAGCCTGAGTTATGTATTAACTCTAGTAGACATCTTTCAAAGGAGTTGCAAATGTCAAACTTATGGGCCTATAACTGCTAGTGATATCTTTCCTGTCCTTTTTATGTGCAGGATAATATAAGTTAACTTCTAATGATAAGGTACAATGCCATTTACAGTAAATTTATTAAAAATAAACAATAGAATGGGCATAAGATCCTCTTTTCACCTTTGGTAAAGTGGCACTAAACATCTTATCTGGACCCACAAATTACATTTTCTTAAATTTGTAGAAAGCATTCCTAATAATGGAATCTAAACAAAGAGGACAAGGAAGAGAGACAGTTATCTGACCTAAAGAGGACCAGAAGAACCAGGATCCTGACTTACAGACGTATAAGCCTTAGTTATTATTACACCATTATTTGAAATAACTTCAACACAGGATTCCCTTGTATTCAACAAGTTAATATATTTGTAAAATGCTTTTTATTTGTGGATTTACTAATCCATTTATTTTCATTGTTAATCTTGGCCAATTTATGCTTTTAATAAAATTTTTAGCACAGCTTGTAAAAAATATTTACACAAGTAGGAAACTATTAGGGTTTTCTAGTGATTTTTTATGTATAACATTATGATGGATTTATTCTATCACAACAGATTTGTTAACACAGCTACTCAATAGTCTCTCCAAGGCTGAGTACCCATATTGATATTCAGAGATATTTAATAAACAAGACAAGTCTGTGTTACACATCCAAGTGAAAAGTTTACAATAATCTGATATACAAGTTTTACCATGAAATGATCTGCTTATATTTAATTTAATTCAATGTAAAACACAATTATATTATGGTCAGAAGAACCCAGGGGGCATGTCAGTCTTAAATCCTGGATTTTATGTGGAATATTAGTCACAATTCAATCTAAAATATAATTACCTCATGTATTATTAGTAACCAATTGTTTTAGTCCATAAAAAGAAATAACGCTTTCTCAAAACATGAGTTAGTAGGATACTTCCAACACGGCCATACACGAAGTAAAACCTTAATTACAGCTCTCTCAAAACAGAATCTTAGAGAGACACAATGAACTATTTTCTTGGGTAAATCTAAACCGGTAGTAAGTGCACTGCCTGGATCCCAGCAAAAAGAAATTCAGAAAAATTGAAAGAAAATCAACTACAATGGTGAGGAAAAATACTAACTGGGAAGAATTCTGCAGCTGTTCAGCAAAAAGCAGTGCAAGCTCCAGGCCTGGTGCAAGATATGACGTCCAGTAACCTAGAGGAAAAAATAAGTCAAATGTACTCAGTGCTGATTAAAATAAACAAAACACTGATGAAGTACATCAACTCAAACAACAAAACTAGACAAAATGGAAGACGCTTTTAACAGATATTCAGATGAGGTTATAAAAATGCAAAAAATCAGAGGTCAAAATGCTGAAAAGGCAGGTTGAATACGAGACTGCTCAAGAAGAAAGGTTTAAAAAAATGAATTAGAGGACACAGCATGCAAGGAAAACCTAAGATTTTCTGCTGTACCAGAGAAGCTGTAAGGAACAGACTGTATTAATTTTATGAAAGTACAAATAACTAGACTGGTATTCCACAGCAGTTGTTAATTGAAAGGGCACATCATGTGTATGCTCCAGACTTTGCTATGAGAAAGCAATCTAAACGTTTAACAGTAAAGATGCAATCCTATCAGCAGAATGAGTTAATTCTGACAAAACTGTGGCAGAAGGACAAAGTATTAAAAGTGAGACAGTACAGTGTTTGTGGAAAATGATTACTCACTCTAAACAAGGCAGAAGAGGAGTAAATTTATTCCACTAATCGGGGAATGTCAAAAAGCAGGCATGAGATTCAAACTGCTGTACCAAGCTATCTTCAGAATATTCTTTTCTGGAGGGATAAAATCATTTTTGAAGCAGAAAATGCAAAGGAGGAAATTCAGAAGTTTGTCCAACAAAAAGTGAGCTGTGAAACTGAAGAAGATTCTACTTCTTGTTCTTCTTTCTGGTAATAAAGGCCACAGAAAGACTGTGCCAGTGAAACACTTTCCTTTATCTAGTAACAAGTCTGAAGAGAAAGCAAATAAAAAAGAACATTAAATATAACAAGACTCTCCTCTAGCAAACACATACTTGTAGAAACAACTCTGTTTCTCATGTCTCAGTGGAGACAATCTCATCAAGCACAATAAAAGCAGAATACTTCTTTTAATGGCTTTCTTTCAATGGCTAGCATATAATGTTTTCAGAAAGCATTCAAGTGTTTTGTCATTCTGAGAGAGCAATAAAGACAACACAGAACCAGACAGGACTTAGTAAGGCTGTGCCATGCGTCTTAGCATGGATAACCTTCCTCTTAGGTTAACCCAAGTCTGTCAGTGTGGCTGTCAGTTTGGGACAATTGTTCCTATTAGGAAGGTATGACTTTAATATCTGGAAGAGATGTATATAGTTTTGTGTGTTAATATTATGTTAATAGGTATTTGTGGTGTATTTTTGTTTTTGTTTCAGGACTTTCAATAAAACAAAAAGCTCTGTAAGAAGCAGCAAAGCTCAAATGGATAAGACAAGAAACAGCTGTATAAAAGGTCAATCTTTGTGTGCATGTAACAAAAGCTGGAACTAGATACTTACAAAAAAGCAGTTACAAATAAAAGGTGGGAATAACTTTTTAACATAATGATCCTTTTGATATTAGCTTTAAATGTTAATGGTCTCACAGATGTATACAAAAAGGGCTGCATTAAAAATGTCTGGAAAAAGGAGCATGATACAAGAAAAATTTACACACTTTTTCTTAATGTTGCATAGGTGAATGAATGGATTAAGGTCCTTGACCTAATCAAGTAACAAGTTTTAAGGGGGAGCAGATAAATTAAAAAGTACACTGAGCAACAAATTCCTCTAGCAAATAAATGAGACAAAACTGCAGCAGGAGGACAAAGTACTAAAAGCTAGAGATGGTAGAGTGTTTGTGGAAAATGATTTCTCACTGCACACTGAGCAGAAAAGGAGTAAAGTAGAGGCTGCTGTGAAGCTGGTTCTCATAACTCTATGGAGACAATACTTTCTTTCTATGGCTTTCCTTCAATGGGTAGGAGATGATGTTTTTTGAAAGCATCCAAATTTTTTCTGATCTGGGTGAGGAATAAAGATAAGACCAAAACAGACTTCACTTAGTGGAAGTAGAAGCACAGGCTGTAATGTGTCTTAGCATGGATAACCTTCCATACAAGTTAATCCAATCCTGTGAGTGTGGCTGTCAATCTGGGACAATTGTTCCAAGTAGGAGGGTTAATCTTCAGTATTTCATGATGTACAGTTTTGTGTGTTAGTTTTAAGTTAATATGTATTTTTAGTGTTCTGGGGGTGTGTGTGCACTCTCAAACAAAAAGCTTTGTAAGATGTAGCATAGGTTCAAATGGATAAAACAAGAAACTGTATAAAAGATCAACCTGTATTCAGTGTATCCATGTAACACAAAAGCTGAAACAAGACATTTAAAATAAGAAGTTATGTACCTACCATAACGTTCCATGTTAGTTGTCTTCTCTCGCCTTCTTTCTTGCTGGATGGGTTCGGAGCACTCGGCACTTACTAAGCTCGAGAGCTAATTTTACCAGCTCGAGGCAACCCTATATCCCATGATGCAAGGCGGAGACTACCCAGATCTCGTTTGGTAGCTAAGGAAATTATGGAATATATTCTTCCAACTGCAGAGGAGGAAGAAAAGGTAACAATACTAAAAATGACAATCATAATCATCATAATCCTCTGAAAGGGATCAACCTAATCTAGTGACACTAGAAGCTAGAAAAAGGATAAAGCCTCTTAAGAGAAGAGGCATAATCTTCTCGGTCTGACCAGGCTAGGGGGATGGAGGGCGGGACGCAAGAAAGAAGGCGAGAGAAGACAACTAACATGGAACGTTATGGTAGGTACATAACTTTTTTATGTTAAGTTGTCAATCTCGCCTTCATTCTTGCTGGATGGGACCGCGTCCCTAGCACCTCTATCCTGGGTGGCTCAATGGAACAGACTCTTGAGAACGGTGGAACCAAAATTCGCTCTGTCTCTGGAAGCCAAGTCTAATTTGTAATGTGAAACAAAGGTATGAGGAGAGGCCCATGTGGCTGCTGCACAAACAGTGCCTATTGGAAGTCTATCCTGAAAAGCTGTAGATGTAGCTAGAGCTCTGGTAAAATGGGCTTTTGGCCTAGAAATCAACTCTTTGCCTCTGAGCTGATAAATGTAAGTAATCACAGAAGACAGCCATCTAGATAAAGTCACCTTGGAGACTGGAAGGCCTTTCCTGTTCTCCACATAGGATAGAAAAAGTTGATCAGATTTCCTAAAATGTTTAGTTTTGTCTAGATAATATCTGAGTTGGCGGTGAACATCAAGACAATGTAGTTTTTGTTCCGCTCTATCAGAATAATTTGGGGAAAAAACTGGAAGATCAATGGATTGATTTAAGTTCGTCTGTGATGCCACTTTGGGTAAGAAAGACGGATTAGTCCTTAGAGATACCCTGTCTTTGTGGAAGATTAAGTAGGGAGGACGAATGCAGAGAGCATGAAGCTCAGATACTCTCCTGGCAGAAGTAATGGTGACTAGAAAGAGTGTCTTCCAAGAAAGAAATTTCAATGAACAGGCAGCCGCAGGTTCGAAAGGGGGAAGAATCAAGGATGTTAAAATTAAATTTAGATCCCACTGTGGTGGGGGGTCTCTAATCGGAGGTTTAAGTAAAAAGATACCTCTAAGGAATGCCTTGCAAAGTTTATGTGACAATGTTGTGGTCCAAAAAGCCTATATGAAAATTTGAAATGGCTGCCAGCTGAACTTTTACTGTGGAGGATGAGGATCCTGAATGAAAAATCTCAGCTAGGAAGTCTAAGACCGAATGAATCGGAGCAGTATAGGGGTCTATATTCCTAGCTTTTGCCCAGAAGGAGAAATGTTGCCATTTACTAGTGTAAATCCTTCTGGTGGAAGATTTAAGGGAAGCTACTATGATATTCCGGACGGGTTAGAAATCATAGGAAGCCTGGCTAAGGATGGAAGTGGAGCAACCAAGCAGTGAGGTTGAGAGAAGGTATGGATTGGTGCAGCTGCCCCGACTGGTGGGTCAGAAGATCTGGAACCGGGTCCAGATGCCATGGCTGTACCAAGAGATAACGATGTAGGAACGGAAACCATATCTGTCGAGGCCAATAAGGGGCAATGAGAATCAACTTGGCTCTCAAGGCGGTTGCTTTCTGAATTACTTGAAGTATCAGAGGAAAGGGGGGAAAGGCATAAAGAAGTCCCCGGGGCAAATCTTGGGTTAGAGCGTCTCTGGGGGGTGGCCTGGAAGGGGGAAGATAGAGAAGAAGTCTGGGCATTTGCTGTTTTGAGGTGTAGCAAAAAGGTCGCAGCAAGGAAGGCCCCACTCCTGAAAAATCTCTTCCATCACTGATTGTTTGAGAGACCACTCGTGAGGCATGAGAATAGCTCTGCTCAACCTGTCCGCTATGATGTTGGATTTCCCGGGGATATGCGTTGCTATCAGAAAAGTACAGTTCTGTACCTACCATAAATGTAGATGTCCGATAGGTATGCATCTGCAGTCCTAACATATGGGTTGTCCTGCCTCAGGCAGCCCTTCGGTCGGCCGGATTCCAAAGTCTGGGTCTGGCCTCGGCTGATGTTGCACTTCACCCGACGTCATAGCTCCTGGGGTATAAAGGCATCAGCCGACGCCATTTTCCTCAGTGTTTCTTGCCCCAGATGCCAGGTGCCCTCTAGGAAGGCTAAATTTGGATAAATGTAGAAAAATCCAAACAATAGAAAACAAAATATATATATATATATATATATATATATATATATACATATATATATATATATATATATATATATACACACATATATACATACAAACAAATACACCATAATAGATTCCCCCAGCTAGCTAAAAGAGGGATAAATACCCTAGGAATACCACAGAGGGGAAGGAGGGTGGGTAATTCTGACTGCAGATGCATACCTATCGGACATCTACATTTATGGTAGGTACAAAACTGTACTATGTCCTTCAAGGATGCATCTGCAGTCCTAACATATGGGTAGAATACCATAGCCAAACTGGGGGAGGAGGCACTAAGATAATGTTGGTGTAGTGGCACTAAGATAATGTTGGTGTAGTTAAGATCCCTTGTAAAACAGCAGTTACAAAACCTGCTCGGGATCTGGAGTATAAAGGAAGATTATAATGCTTGGCAAATGTATGCACGGAGCTCCAAGTAGCAGCTTCTAAAATGTCTTTGGTAGCCACGCCTCGTAGGAAAGCTGTAGTGGTGGCTGTAGCTCTTGTAGAGTGAGGCCTGATATTTTCAGGAACTGTCTTTCCATGAAAAGAGTAGCAGAATCTAATGCAATTTCCTATCCATTTTGAGATTGTCTGTTTTGAAATTGCTTTTCCTTGCACTCCTGTTGCATATGCTACCAGAAGCTGGTCAGTTTTTCTGCTGGCCTTAGTTCTGTCCAGATAGTAGCGTAGTTGTCTGTGTACATCCAAGGTGTGTAGTAGTCTTTCCCCCCTGTTCTGTGGGTTGGGGAAGAATGTAGATAAATGTATAGCTTGGTTCAAGGATACCCTGGAAACCACCTTTGGCATAAAAGTAGGATTGGTTCTCAGAGACACTCTATCCTGACGGAAGATAAGGAAAGGCTGCACTGCCATTAATGCCTGTAACTCAGATACCCTTCTTGCTGAAGTGATTGCTAGCAGGAATGCAGTTTTCCAAGATAAGAACTGTAAGTCTGCTGTTGCTGCTGGTTCAAAAGGGGGTAGTGTTAATTTTTCTAGCACAAAGTTGAGATCCCATGCAGGCAGAGGTGGTTTCCTTGGAGGTTTTACGTTTTTGATTTCTCTCAAGAATTGCCCGAGGAGAGGATGAGAGAAGACAGGAGGATCCATGTTGTACTCTGCTGAAATTGCTGATGCATGAATCTTAATGGAGGAGTAGGACAGGCCATTGTGGAACAGTTCTGCTAAGTATTCCAGGATGTGTGCTAGGTTTGCCATTGTGACATTTTCTCCCTTTGCTGCACTCCAAATGAGGAATCTTTTCCATTTGGCTGAATATGTTTTCCTTGTGGAGGGTTTGCGAGCCTCCAGGATAATGTCCTTAACCCTCTGAGATAAATCAGGTTGGTTTTGTTTTATGCAATTTTCCAAGCAGTTAGCTGCAGCGTTTTCAAGTTTGGATGCAGGGTCTTGTAGTTGTTCTGCGTTAGAAGTAAGGGACATAGAGGTAGAGGCCATGAGTGCGTCCGAGACATACTTCTCAGTAGCGGGTACCAATGTTGTCTTGGCCAGTCTGGAGCTATCAGAATTACCTTTGGCTGTTCCTCTCTGATCTTCAGTAAGACTTTGTACATCAAAGGAAGAGGTGGAAAGGCATAAGTTTTCAGGGCCTTCCAGCTGAAAGAAAGGGAGTCCACCCTCCAGGCAAGTGGGTGGTATACTCTTGTGCAGAATTTCTTCAATTGGTGGTTGTGTGGGGAGGCGAACAGGTCTATCTCTGGCATTCCCCATTTCTTTGTTATGGCTTTGAAGATATCTGGATGCAGCATCCATTCGTGAGCATCCGTGGTAGTTCTGCTTAAGCTGTCTGCTAGTAAATTCTCTTTTCCGGGTACAAATCTGGCCTGCAGTTGGATGTTGAGATTCAGGGCCAAGTTCCACAGGTCCATTGCCATCTGGCATAGAGGGTATGAGTGTGTACCTCCCTGTTTGTTGATGTATCACATCACTGTGGTATTGTCCGTCCTTATCAGCAGGTGTCCTTGTTGGAGGAATGGTCTGAATGCCTCGATTGCATGTTTCACTGCCAGCATCTCCTTTAGATTTATGTGTAGATTCAGCTGGTCTTGGGACCATAGGCCCTGGATACACTTGTCTTCCATGTGTGCCCCCCAGCCTAGGTCTGAGGCGTCCGTGGTGATGGTCTGGCTTGGATGTGGTTTGTGGAAAGGCAATCCTCTGTTTATCTGACAGGCCTGAGCCCACCACAGGAATTCTTTTTTCAGACATGGAATGACTGGTATCTGGGCTTCTAGACTGTGTTTGTGTTGAGACCATACATTCCTTAGGTACCATTGTAACTTTCTCATATGCAGCCTGGCATGTGGGATCAATATTATGCAGGATGCCATGTAACCCAGGGCTTGCAGGACTTTCCTTGCAGTAAGCTGGGTTTGTGTTGTTAATGCCATAAAATAGACTGGTAGTTGCTTTTGTTTTTCCTCTGTGAGAAAAGCCATTTGAGTTATTGTATCCAGTTCTGCACCCAAAAATGTTATCCTTTGGGATGGCACTAGCCTTGACTTTTGAATGTTGACTGTGTATCCCAAGGCTTGCAACAGTTGTATGACATTGGTCAAATCCTTTATTAATTTTGTCTTGTTGTCCGCTTGTATTAGGCAGTTGTCCAGGTATGGGTAAATTTGAATTCCCTGAAGCCTGCAATGAGCAATTACTGATGCCAGGCATTTCGTGAATACTCTGGGCGCAGTAGATAAGCCAAAGGGCAATGCTGAGAATTGATAATGCTCTGATCCTGCAAGAAATCTGAGGTGTCTTCTGCAATCTGGTCGTATGGGGACATGCAGGTATGCCTCCTTGAGATCTAGAGTCACCAGCCAAGACTCCTTGCCCAACATGGGAAGAAGTTGCTGTAGGGTCAGCATTTTGAATTTTGGAACAATGAGGTATGTGTTCAGTGCAGACAAGTCGAGAATAGGCCTCCATTGTTTTTCTTTTCTTGGTACAAGGAATAGTCTGGAGTAAAATCCTTGGCCTTGTTCCATAGATGGTACCTTTTCTATTGCTCTCATCCTTAGTAAGCTGATGATTTGTTTTAGAGCCTCTGGTTTTTGGCTTGGTGGAAGGTTTGGCATTCCTCTCTTTTTTGGTAGAGTAGGGAAGTGAAACCTGTAGCCCTTGTCTATTGTTTGTAAAGTCCATTTGTCTCTTGTAATGCAATGCCAGTTTTCTGAAAATAAGGCTAGCTTTCCGCCCAAGGGTGCTCCCAGTTGTTCCCTGGTAGGCGGAATCAGAGCCAAGTCATTGTGTCTGTCCTGTGGAAGTGGTTGTAGTCGCAGCTGTGGTAGCACTTCTCTGGTTGGCAGGTTGCCATTGACGACCCCTGTAGGCACCCCTTGATTGACTTCTGCCTCTTGGGCGTCTATTTCTGCCTCTCTGTGCTCTGGAGGTGTCTGGAAAGGACCATTTCTTTGAGGGCCAATTTCTGCTAAACCTCGGAGGTTGGACCTGCAAGAAATCCTTGACTGTTTGGACAGATTTTGCTTTTTCTTCCACTTTCTTCAGAACCTCCTGTGCAGGGGAGCCTTTCTCCATAGGAGCATCTAGGAGTTTAGACTTAACACGGTCTGGTAAGGATTGTTCTTTTAACCAGGCATGCCTTTGAATCACTGCTCCAGTCATAGCTGATCTAAAAGAAGCTTCCAGTGCATCATAGCCACATTTTAAAAAATGATTACTGACCTGCTGAGAGTTATGTACCAAATCCTGAAGGGACTTACGGTCTATAGGTTCAGGAGAGGCCAGCTTTTTATTTAGCTGGTCTAACAAAAATTCCTGGTACTGAATCATGTGAAATTGACAGTTTAAAGCCCTGGCAGAAAGAGTAGCAGATGTATAAACTTTTTTACCCCATCTCTCTAATGCTCTAGATTCCCTTTCAGAGGGGAGAGGGTTTTTGGCAGAGGCAGCTGCAACACCTTTAGGGCCCTGAGAAATGGTTTCTGGATCTGCAACATGAGCCTTATACAAGTGGTAGTGAGAGTCTGGGACCCTGTAGTATCTGCCAGGTTTGGCAGGGGCCGGAGGTAGAGAATCAGGGGCAGTACTGGCATCATTATATGCATCATCAACAACTGATAGTACAGGAGGTATGGCTAAAGGCCTATGCTGTGGTAAGTGTAAGAAGGTCCTTAGCCTTTTCCTAGAATCAGAAAAATCTTGGCCCTGCCACTGAAAGTGTTCCCTCACTGAGTGTAAGGTTTCCCCAAATGAAAATTCTTCTGGAGGTGAGGCAGAAGGAATGGAGTCTTCTGCATCAGAATCCTCATAAGGTGAGTATGGGCCTTCCTGATGGTCAGATAAATCTGAACCATCCGAGGAGTAGTCCGAAGAGAGAGGTTCAGGGGGTTCAGTCCTAGGCCTCTTATCAGGAGGGGGTTGAGAGGCCCTGTCTGGGTGAGGTTGGGATCCCCTGATCAAAGAAATAAGGTCCTCAGCAAGGCTGAGAATCTGGGAACTTGAGGTAGGCCTGTGAGAGGGAGCTTTTGTAGGTAAGGCCTTGGAAATTTTGGCTGCTTTAGCCCTGGTAAAAGCCTTGATAGACATAGAAGCAGGGGGTCTAGCAGCCCCACGTGTAGGAGTAGAGATGTCTAACGGAATAGTATCAGACAAATCTTGGGTGCCTGCTTCTGCAGCAGCAATTTCTGTAGCCGATTCAGCCATGGCCTGTGTGGCCTCGGTTATCGGAGGCATGCTTTCGGCCGAAGGGAGAACCGAGGTCTCGGTTTCAGCCGAAACCTAGACATAGAAGCAGGGGGTCTAGCAGCCCCACGTGTAGGAGTAGAGATGTCTAACGGAATAGTGTCAGACAAATCTTGGGTGCCTGCTTCTGCAGCAGCAATTTCTGTAGCCGATTCAGCCATGGCCTGTGTGGCCTCGGTTATCGGAGGCATGCTTTCGGCCGAAGGGAGAACCGAGGTCTCGGTTTCAGCCGAAACCGAGACACTCGCGGCAGGCCTAACCGTGGTTTCAGCCGAAACCGTGGGCCACGAGTGTCGGTCCTTTTCCTTGCGTTTTTTAGCTAAATGTGTAGTCAGAGTTTCCGACGGCATCTTAAATGCAAAAGCGGAGCCAAAAAACTCTTCTGCGAACTCCGACCGACGTCTAAGTGTCCGTCGGTTGAAGGAAGCACAGGCTAAACAAGCTGATACGTCGTGGTCTGGGCCTAAGCAAGGAAGACAGTAAGAGTGGAAATCCTTATGAGGTATTTGTTTCCCACAAGTTAAACAATTATTTACTTTGTCTGACATTGGCTGAGGCAAGAAAGAGTCCCCAACGGGGTACTTAGCTTTTTAGAAGTCTTCGGTAGTAGAAATCTCTGGATCTGACCGACCGGCACTTGTGAACAGCTTCTGCTTTGGGCACCGCGCGGCAAGAAAGACTGAGGAAAATGGCGTCAGCTGATGCCTTTATACCCCAGGAGCTATGACGTCGGGTGAAGTGCGACATCAGCCGAGGCCAGACCCAGACTTTGGAATCCGGCCGACCGAAGGGCTGCCTGAGGCAGGACAACCCATATGTTAGGACTGCAGATGCATCCTTGAAGGACATCCGCTGAGAGGAGATTGCCCACTGCCAAAGTCTGAGAGCCTCTCGACACAGTGGATAGGACTTGGTTCCGCCCTGTTTGTTGATATACCACACTACGGACATATTGTCCATTTGGACTGCAATAGTTCCCAGGGGAAGAGAGTCGTTGAGGGCTTGCAACGTTAAAAGCACTGCTCTCATCTCTAGGACATTTATGTGCAGGTGGTATTTGAAAGGTTGCCAAGTGCCATGGACCATCCTGCCCTGATAATGCCCCCCCCCACCCGATCAGGGAGGTGTCCGATGTAACCGTGGCGACTAGGGCAGGAGGAAGAAAGGGTCTGCCCTGATGGACTTGAGGGGACGATATCCACCAGGTCAGATGCCTTTTGCAAGTTGGAGTTATTGTGATCCTGTGACGCATGGGAAGTTGTTGAAAGGACCATTGGGCGAATAGCATCCATTGTAGAAGACACATGTGAAAGCGGGCAAAGGGAAGAAGTGTTATGGCGGCCGCCATAAGACCCAATACTTTCAGAGCAAATCTGGCCTGAATTTTGTTGCTGAGAAGAATCACCTGGATGTGACTTTGAATGCCCAAGATCCTTTGGTCTGTTAACTTTGCTGAAAGTTGTACGGTGTCCAATTTTGCACCTATAAAAGTAATAGATTGACAAGGCAGATTTTTCAAAATTTATAGAAATCCCTAGCCCTCTGCAAATGTGAATGGTGTAATCTCTGGCTTGGAGAAGTTGATGCCTGGTGGTGGCAGTGAGGAGCCAGTTGTCTAGATATGGAAACACCTGGAATCCTTGACGTCTCAGGTGAGCCGTAACCGCTGCCATACATTTGGTGAACACTCTGGGGGCTGTAGTGAGTCCAAAGGGCAGGGCCCTGAATTGGAAGTGACTGGTCCCCAGCCGAAAGCGGAGAAATCTTCTGGAGCGCCTGTGAATTTTTATGTGATAGTACGCATCCTGAAGATCTACCGAGCACATCCAATTGTCCTTGCCCAGAAAGGGTAGAATGGACTGAAGCATGACCATCCGGAATCTTGTTTTCTTTACAAACTTGTTTATTTTGCTCAGGATCTAATATTGGTCTCCAGTCCCCTGTCTTTTTTGGTACTAAAAAGAACCTTGAGTAGATTCCGGATCCTATTTGGTCTGCTGGGACTGGCTGGATGGCTCTTTTTGCTAGCAGTTTTGATATCTCTGGTACTGCTAAGTTTCCTTAGACCAGGTGGAACGTCTGGAAGGGTTCCCTTTTGCTGAATTGGGGTTTGAATAAAGGGAATTTTGTAACCCTCGGATATAATCGACTGTACCCATTTGTCTTGAGAAAGGGAAAGCCAGGCTATTGGGTACAGCGATAATCTTCCCCCGACTGCCACCGAAGGTGGACAATTGGGCAACATCTCAGGGATGCTGGAAGGGTTTGTCAGAAAAAGGCTCTCTGCTACCCTGATTCTGTGGACCCCCTCTGCCCCTAGGGCAGCGTCTGTTGTTGTTACCCCCTCTGCCTCTGGGGGTAAACTGACCTCGTGCATCAGGCGTGACTCCTTGAGATTTGCGGAACCACATTTTCCCTCCCTTCTGACCTTTTGGGTAAGGTCTTGAAGGGGTGGAGAAACGGACTCCCACGGCAGAAAGAGTCTTGCCATCTTGTTCGCATCTAGTCAAAGTGTCTTTCACTTGAGGTCCGAACAAGGTCGAACCATCAAAAGGGGAGTTTATGAAGGATGCCTTGAAGGGGTCTGCAAAATTACAAAGCCGCATCCAGGACTGACGCCTTAAAGCCACTCCTGTGCCTGGCGGCTCCATCGGCTGCATAAGAAATGAGCCGCATGGAGGAGTTAACAATGGAGTTAAGGATTCCTAGCTGTGAGCTAATCTTATCCTGAGACCCAGCAGCTGACGGATCCTGTAAAACTTCTCCCAACTCTTTAAGAACATCTCTTTGAAGGCGGGTGAAGTGACACAAGTAGTTCAGCGATCGCATGGCAAAGGTCGCTGAAGAAAAAATCCGCTTGCCGTACCTGTCCATAGTCCTAGAATCCTTGTTAGGAGGATGGACAGGTACTGAAGGATCAGCTAGTTCCTTCTTGGTGGCTGCAGCCACCACCATGGCATCAACCGGGACACCTTTTGTCAAATATTGCCTATCAGGTGGGGCCGTAATGAATTTAGAAGGCCTCCTAGGAATAGGTTCCACCATATCCGGGGCCATCCACGCCTTCCGAGCCACCACGTCCATAAGAGGGTCGAAAGGCAGAGACACCCAGGAGGTGGAGGGTCGAGATCCGAACGCCTCCAGGTATACTGACTTGTCCTCGGAAGGATTAAGGGAGGGCCAGTTCCCCCTCTGCTTAAGGAGTTCAAGGATGTCTGAGAAAGAGACATCCTCAGAGGACAACCTTGGGGATCCCTCCGACTCATCCAAGTCAGTATCAGATGTAATAGACTCAGGGGAGTCTAGATGTTTCCTCTTACATGTCCTCTTATGCGGAGGTTCACCTGACAGATCAGGAGAAGCCTCGGAAGAGGAAGATATTCCCAATGGGGAAACCTGAGGCGTTGGATCTCTGGGCCCGGGAGCAAGAGAGTGGGAAGAGACGTCAGCAGGCACTGTAGTGGGAGGAGCTGATGGAACTGACCGTTGACTACGCCCAGGGGCTAGTACACTCCTCCACCTCGAAGGCTCCCCCATCAGAGAGACCAGAAGGTTCCCGCTCCAAAGAGATAGGAACTCCAGGCCTCACCGAGAGGGAAGGCTCCGAGGCAGATGTCGGGGATGAGCTCACCAACGCCGAAGCCCCGAGAGGGAGAACGGGGTCAGACAAGGGTCCGATGCCACTCGCCCCCTCAGAGCTGATGAGAGAGACCAGACGCCCGGATCCCTCCAATGAAGGCCTCAAGGAGGAAATCGGAGCGGAGGACGACGGAGCCGAAAGGGGTGGTATCGGCTCCGAAGCTACAACTGTCACGGCTCCGAGGAGCTCCGGCTCCGAGCTCTGTGAGAGAGTCGAAGGAGGAATGTTAGGTGGATGTGAGATAGCTACCGTCTGTTGAGACGGGCTATGGAGCATTTGGGCCAATGCCTGAGACTTTAATAGTCTACTCACCACTCTCTCGAGGTCGTGATCAGACAGCCTGGACGACAGAGAAGAACGGCTCCGATGGCTCCGCTCCGAGAGCAGGGGTGATCTCGGAGCCAAACGTATTTATTCCAATGAGGGGGATCGTGATCTCTTTTTAGAGATAGGTGGAGCCGAGGATATGTCGGCTCCAGCCGGAGCCGACACAGTGTCCAGATCTGGCAGTATCGGCGCCGGATGGAGCCGATACTGTGACTTCTAAAAAGGAAGGATCAGCTCTGGCCGGAGCCTATCTCGACACTAAAGAAGCAGAACCAGTAGCCGACGGCTTGGGACTTGAAGCCGAAGGCTTGACAGGTTTCGAGGGCTTCCCCAGAGCAGACTTAGTCGGGGAGCTCTCAGGCTTTAATAAGCCCCTCAATATTAATTTATTTCTGCGCTCCTGCAGGACTCTTGGGCTGAAGGCATGACAGATAGCACAAGAGTCCTGCAGGTGCAGAGGTCCCAGGCAGTAAACACATGAAGTGTGACCGTTTGTCAGAGACATCTTCTGACAGCACGAGTCACACTTCTTGAAGCCTGAAACCTTTGTGTCCTTCGACATAGCTGTGTCGAGGAAACACAAGTGACAAAGAAAACACAGACACACACACACACAGATAACACCCAATCCAATAATCTAAACTAAACAGGGATACAACACACTCAAACACACACAGAATCCCTGACAGAAAAAATTAGGAAAGGGGAAGGCCTAAGGCCTAACCTAGGGAAGGGGATAAATAACCCAAAAAAAGGGAACACTAACGGGAATAGGGTTAAAATAAACGTTAAGGTTCACAAAACAACTAAGGTTATTAAATTTGAAGGGGATGAGACTAAAAGTCTTAATATGAAGAAAACTTACCTAGAGCTGGTAAAAGAGGCACCTCGCAAGCGAAGCGGCAAACAAGATCTGGGTAGTCTCCACCTTGCATCATGGGATATAGGGTTGCCTTGAGCTGGTAAAATTAGCTCTCGAGCTTAGTAAGTGCCGAGTCGGAGCCGAGGATCGGCTCCGAACCCATCCAGCAAGAATGAAGGCGAGATTGACAACTTAACATAAACTGTTACACATAACAGGTGGGAATAATAACGTCTAAACATAAAGACATTACTTTCGAGATTAACT